>NC_135215.1:32649115-32910048 GCF_052324685.1 Brachyhypopomus gauderio | reverse complement strand
GGCGTTATTATGGAGCTGAAGACATCACTCCATCACCTGCATTACAGGAATCGGAGAAGCTACCGTCGTCGCCAGAGGACTCGTTTTAAGCGAATCTTTACACTGTTCCACACCAAGAGCTCTGGTGTTTTCACAGCCAGACGCGTCCTTGTATTGATGTATTCTTGCCACAAACCCGCCACAAATCGGTGTTTTATTGGTGGCAAGTTATGCTGTACCCCCAGTTTACAGTTTACCCAGCATTCCATGGGCACTTGCAAAGCACCATGGTATTTGCGGTGTGTAGGCTCGCTGTATGTTGGCTCCAACAAAAGAGGTAGAGGTTTGGCATCACTCCATCTTCTTTTTTCTCTGCCGATCCCTCGTGTGTGGTTCATTCCCGCATGATATGCAGCAGACGTGAGGCTGTGGGCTAGTGTAGCGTGGTCCCTGTGGATGTGCTGGCCCACGCAGCCCCACGCAGCCCCACGCAGCCCCACGCAGCCCCACGCAGCCCCACGCAGCCCCAGGCAGCCCCATGCAGCCCCAGGCAGCCCCAGGCAGCCCCAGGCAGCCCCAGGCAGCCCCAGGCAGCCCCACGCAGCCCCACGGAGCCCCACGGAGCCCCACGCAGCCCCACGCAGCCCCACGCAGCCCCACGCAGCCCCACGCAGCCCCAGGTAGCCCCACGCAGCCCCACGCAGCCCCTGGCCCCAGCAGATGGTTAGAATCCAGATGCCACTGAGGTCCTTCAGCTCCCTGCGACAGAGTAGTCTGTAGGAGTTCAGATGGATGGCTTTAGGGGTGTAATATTAGGTGTGTGTGTGTGTGTGTGTGTGTGTGTGTGTGGGTATGTGAGGTGTTAGGATTTGTCAAACTGCTCTGTGGAGGAGAGGAGTGGGAGTTGTGCCTCTGACATTGCTGTGTGTGTGTGTGTGTGTGTGTGTGTAGGACCTCGGGCACTAATTTCTAGGATCCTTCAGGAAAGCTATAAAGCCATGAGGGTGTGTGTATCAGGCCCTCACGATTCCCAATCATGGAGGCACAGGTGCGTCACTAAAGGTTCAGGTGAAGTGGAATATAATTAGGGTGTGAGGATGAATCTTCTCAGCCAATCATATTACTCATCTCCTAGCTATTAAACAGCTGCCCGAGAGCTGTGGCACTCGGCAGGAACAGCAGCACCATGAGTGCTTCAGGGCGGAGAAGATGGAGGACCTTCTACGTGTTAATGTAGTTCACAGAAGATGGAGGACCTTCTACATGTTAATGTAGTTCACAGATAAGCCACAGCCAAACTAGTCATTCAACTGAAATATGTGGTTTGAGATTTGTGTGGGGGGCATTGCATGCAGTGGTGTGCAGAAGCGCCCAAGGCCGGGCCACTCACACACACACACACACACACTCACCGGTGTGCAGGACCCACTTTGCCATGCCAACGCGTCGCCCCTTTGCACAATGCAACGACTCCAAGGTCACGAAGATGCCAGTATGTAGAAGCATAGTGCACCGTTTAAGACACGGTGCTCAGTATGTAAGGATGTCGAGGCCTGCACTGAGGGTTGTTATGTGGCTTTACCGTGTGTGTGTGTGTGTGTGTCCCCGCATTTCTACATTCATTTTCAAAACATCTTGTATATAATGAATTGTGTGTGTGTGTTTGCATGTGCATATGCATTCCTACATGCACTTTCAAAACAGCTGAGAGAGACATAGAGAGAGAGATGTATGTATAAAGAGAGAGTCATCTCTGTGTGTGTTCGTGTGTGTGTTCGTGTGTGTGTTCGTGTGTGTGTTCATAATAACCAGTCGATGTTGGTTAGTAGTGGCTTCTCTCGTGGTGCTCTAGTAACCTACGGGAGGTCTCCATTCATCTCCTCTATAGGTAGTATAATCCCGTACGTCATGGGTGTGTGAGGTGTGTGTGAGGGGTGTGTGATATGTGTGTGAGGTGTGTGGAGTTTCCATCTCACCAGCAAACCACAAACTGATCATTTACTGAAGGCTGAAGAACCTTTAGGTGTTATTAATGTGCCGTGTCCCCATTTCTGTAACACTTTTTGTTGCAGTTTGTTTCATTGTTTCACAATTGTTCTGCACACAGTATCATGTTTTATTTGTTGTTTACTAATGTAAAACTTTTGAGGGCTTGTACAGATCTTTCCCAGACACTCTGCTGAGGTTTCTGGGTGTCAGGCTGGATCATCCATGTTCACCCACACACGAGAGACCCGTCCACACACTCCACATCTCTTCATGTCCTCACAGAAACGTCACTGTGCTTTCTGTATTTCACGTCTAAACCTGCACATCATGGTTGTGTGTTCTCCTTCTATGAAGTGTCTTGCGAGGTCACCCAGGCCATCTCGGGTGTTTCCCTCCACCGTGCTGCTGTATCGGCTCCACACGGTGCACAATGGTGTGTGTTGTGTGTGAGGCAGCGGCAGACACAGCTCGTCATTTGACAATTTGCCCCCCTGAAGACAGTCTAGCAGAATTTACTTGTAGGCCCATGACATTTGTAGGCACTGCAGTAATACACACACACACGCACACACACACACACGGCTGGGGGGTGGGGTCAGAGTCACCCCTCTGACTGCCTCAGGGACACCGTGAGAATGATTGAAGAGGCATCATCTCTTTAGTCTGAAATGCAAGTGCACTATAATTATGTGTAATCACTGAACTGGTCTCTGAATATGCACAGCCCCCCAACAGCCCCCCAGGCAGAGGGACTTTCCCACAGTGTGCAGACATCACCTTTCTCTGTAACGTTTGGCCCTGCGACAGTCACAAGCACTAAATGTATAAACATGTCCCATCCAGTACACAGTCGTGTGTGTGTGAATAGGTGTGTGTGGGATGTTGTCCACAATATAGGCACCCTCCTCTTCCCAGATACAGTCACGGTATTATTGGTTTGGTGTACAGTGTTAATCAGTGTCCACACTATGCCACGTGGACGCTTGTGTCCATTTCTCTGGACAGTCAACTAACAAACTCATGGGGTGTCATGGGGTTGTCTTCACATGCAGGCGTGTACTGGGCTTATGGGGGAGAAGAGCCGTGGGGAATGGTTCCTCTGAGCTCTGTGTCCTCTAGATCTAATACAGAAGTGAGACAGAGCTGCGTTATAAACAGCTGAACTGAGAGATCTTCCTCCAGGCTCTCTGACCTGAACGCAGCCTGTGGCACACTGAGCTTCCGCACGCTGGGGGAGGGAACACCTGCTTGATAATGTCAAACCTGTTTTACTGACTGCTGTAGGCCTTACTGTAGTTGTACTGTAGCTGTACTGTGTGTACTGTAGTTGTACTGTAGCTGTTCTCTAGCTGTACTGCGTGTACTGTAGTTGTACTGTAGCTGTACTGTGTGTACTGTAGTTGTACTATAGCTGTACTGTAGCTGTACTGTGTGTACTGTAGTTGTACTGTAGCTGTACAGTGTGTACTGTAGTTGTACTGTAGCTGTACTGTGTGTACTGTAGTTGTACTGTAGCTGTTCTCTAGCTGTACTGTGTGTACTGTAGTTGTACTATAGCTGTACTGTGTGTACTGTAGTTGTACTATAGCTGTACTCTGTGTACTGTAGCTGTACTGTGTGTACTGTAGCTGTACTGTAGCTGTACTGTGTGTACTGTAGCTGTACTCTGTGTACTGTAGCTGTACTGTAGCTGTACTGTTGCCTTGTAGAGTCGTCCTGAACCTGCAGAGCTCTATTTCCGTCCTACATTAATACTCAAAGATGATCCTTGGTGCCGAAATTGCAAGCGACACTCAGACGATTCGTGATGATGGAGATTTCTTGTAAAGACACGGATTCCTCTTGTGCTCTTTCTCCCGTATTTGTGTTCGTCTGTCACTGCGCAGATCTCAGTCGGCGGAATTCACTTTATTCTGACATCACTCTGTGTTAGCGGCGGGCGTGCTCACTCAGCGGGCGTGCCCTACTCTCGTGTGCACGAGGGCGCCAATGCTGCTGTTTGAAACAAAGAGACGCTGCCATTCTGAACACTTAGTGCATCAGGGTGTGACTGCTGTTACCCGTGTGGTCCCCCGGGGTTCCTGTCAGAGCCCGTTAATGATCGTGCTTCTGAACAGGACAGTGAGCAACATGCCTGGCTTGAGGGGCTTAGTGAAAGAAAAGTGGCCCGAGTACATTGAAATCCCATTTAGAGGTGACAGATCAATGCTCTACACATTAGGAGCAAACACACAAACACACACACGCACGCACACACACACACGTACACATCGACTTCGAAATTTCCCTCACTGCTTACAAAATCCGCACGCACACGCTCACCTTTGCTCCCGGGCTCACACGCTCTGAGGAAAAGCCAGAACACAAGATTCCTGTTTGCTTGCTCACTGCGCTCCAGGTGAAGTCGACCCGTCTCCGTTAGCGCAGCGGGGTTGGTTCTGCAGACGGAGGCAGAAGGCTGACGTTACCTTAGTCACGCTCTTTAATCCAGCTCATATGAACTGTAGCGTCTATGCTGGAAGCTCCAGTGATTCCTTTGATGGTTTATAGCCCTGAGCCACCATCCTCCGCAGTAATGATGATACATATAACACGCTAATGTAGCGTGACATGTGAAGGCGCAGGGCCGGGTGCTGTGGCCTGGTCTGTAATGTAAGACGGGGCTCTCACCGTCAACACCACCACCATCATCATGCGCTGCTCATCAAAGCAGCTCGTTGTGCTGGATTTGGGGGTCCCGGTTTTCTTTCTTTTGTCATTTCTGTCTGTCTTCCGTCATACAGAAGTGTGAGGATGTGTGTTGTGTGTGTGTGTGTGTGTGTGTGTGTGTGTGTGTGTGTGTGTGTGTGTGTGTGTGTGTGTGTGTGTGTGTGCCATGACTGCATGTCAGCTTTATGTGTATTGGTGCAGGGATGTGTTCTTCTTACCCTTTTTTTGTTCCAATAACCCCCCTCCTTCTCTGTCTCTCTCTCTCTCTCTGTCTCTCTCTCTCTCTGTCTGTCTCTCTCTCTCTCTCTCTCTTTCATCTCACCCTGAACCATGAACAGTACCATAAGGAGCGTGGGGAGAGAGAGATCCTCTTTCAGCAGTGAGATAGAGGAAATTAGATCAGAATTTTAAATGTGCTCGTAAATTGCACTGATGGTGTGATGGTGTATCATCTTCAACCTCAAAGCCCTGACCACTTCTACAGTGGGCCACACACGAGCACCACTATATTCACATGCACAAAGACACTCGTGCTTTCTCACTCATGTTCACTCACTCTCTCCCTCTCTCCCTCTCTCTCTCTCTCTCTCCCTCTCTCTCCCTCTCTCTCTAGCACACACTCACACCCTTACACACAGACATACACACATGTGTCCCGAGGAGTGAGACGGCCAAGCTGCTGATTGGATGCAGAGGTGGTCTGGCCCCTGTCCAAGGCCTCGTCCCCGTCCCTCAGGAAAGATGTCCCCAAGGCCTAGCTGATGTCTGGCTGCTTGTTCCTTCCTGGAGTGTGTGTGCTCCAGACGCCCCTGCCCCAGAGGGGGCGCGAGGCAGACCGCCACAGCCTTGGCTGAAACGAGCCCTTCGGTATCCGCGGCTCTGAAACGTGCTTGGCCTCTTCCCCCTTTTTCCTCCTCTCTGTTATTGTGTAATGGCTTTCCACATAAACTCACTCCTAGTTTCTGGACTCTCTTCGCATGCATTTAACACGAAGCATTAAAGCGTGTTACGCTCCTGTGGGTGTGGATCCTTCCACACTGACCTCAGCTAAATATTGATTACTAATTCGTAATGGCCGTGTGAATCGAGACTTTGTGATTTAAGCTTAGTTCTAAGACCGGCGCTCATGAACCGGCCCGCCCCATGGGACTTGGGGGGGGGGGGGGGGGGGGGGGGGGGGGGGGTTCGGCCTGAGGCAGGAATGAGTCACTGCAGTCATAAGCGTTCGGCCATTGTGACACACATGCGCCAGTGAAGATGGGGGTGATTTATGGGAGGATTGAGAGAGTGTGCCCAGCTCCACCTCTGCAGACGGCTCCATCTTCTTCAGCTCGGGCCTCTCTCACTTTACAACTAGCAGCCATGCATCCAGCACTGCTGATTCACACCCTGAACAACCTCAGCTTGGGGAAGGACGCCAGCACGCAGAGCCATTTTGTAGTGGGATGGTCAACAGTCAAATTCAGCAGATGCATTTACTGACCTATATAAGTGCAGTCATGTCCAGTATGGACAGAGTGTGTGAGTGTGTGTGTGTTGGAATGTGGTAAATAAATAGTGCTGGACGTGTGTGGGGTTGATGGTAGACCCACACACAGACGTGTCCTGACTGCTGTGCCCCAACCATTATGGGGGATATGTCCTGGGGGATTTGTCCTGGGGAGAAATGCTGTCACAGTGCTTGGCACTGTATTGCAGCTATAGCTGTTGTAATTAGATTCTGATTTGTTCACTTGCCTTGTGCGAATCAGCCTCAAATGCTGCTAGCGGAGTTCACACACACACACACACACACACACACACACACACACACACACACACACACACACACACACACACACACACACACACACACACACACTCTGTACTTCAGCTCAGTGTACATGAATTAGCTGAGCAATGATGTGCCAGATATTATAAGGTTTATTGAAAGAGATTTTCATAAACATCTTACTTGTAGCACCTTTAGACAAAACTGCTTGTATAGCAGGGAGAGATGAAGCAGTCTCATATAAAAGATGAGATGAAGCAGTCTCATTTAAGAGATGAGATGAAGCAGTCTCATTTAAGAGATGAGATGAAGCAGTCTCATTTAAGAGATGTGATGATGCAGTCTCATTTAAGAGATGAGATGAAGCAGTCTCACTCTCATATAAGCGATGAGATGGAGCAGTCTCGTATTAAGTTGCGATGAAGCAGTCTCATATTAGAGATGAAATGAAGCAGTCTCATATTAGAGATGAGATGAAGCAGTCTCATATTGGAGATGAGGCAGTCTTATATAAGAGATGAGATGAAGCAGTCTCGTATTAAGATGAGATGAAGCAGTCTCGTATTAAGATGAGATGAAGCAGCCTCATATAAAAGATGAGATGAAGCAGTATCATATTAGAGATGAGATGAAGCAGTCTCATATTAGAGATGAGATGAAGCAGTCTCATATTAGAGATGAGGCAGTCTTAGAGATGAGATGAAGCAGTATCATATAAAAGATGACTACTTGGCACTGTGTAACAAGAGAGATGGAGATTTTGTGTGTGTATGTGTGTTGTATTTGACTTTGTGTGTGTGTTGGCCAGGTGCCACCAGTCTGAGAGACTCGGGTTTCAGACTGAACACTGCAAGCTCAGCTCTAAAGTAGCAACCTGCCCCTCCCACATGTTAGCCTAGTGCTAATGCTTGCTCACGCACTAATGCTAACAAACCACAGATGCTACATTCAAACCCAAATCTCTCTGGCCCCAGACCACAGTGGTCGTCAAAACTACATCAGTGATGAGCTTTTCATCAGGTGAAGGTCTCAACATTGTCAGCTTTTGTATCTCATTGTATGTCTCCACGGACATAGTTTTGGGGGGGGGGACGGGGGGGACATGTCCCCCCCACTTTTTCAAAAGCCGGTTTTGGTCCCCCCCCAGTTTTTACAGTTAAAACCAAATATTTAAGTAGTGACAAAGTCATGTCCCCCCCACTTTTTAACGGTAAAAAAAACCAATATCCAAATAGCGACAAATCTAGCACTAGGATCATGCAGCACCCCCCCCCCCCCCCCCCGCTTAACAGTTCGCCACCCCAGGTTGTGTCCCCCCCCACTTGTGAAATCAAAACTACGTCCATGTGTGTGTTTGTGTGTGTTTGTGTGTGTGTGTGTGTGTGTGTGTGTGTGTGCGCGCGCGCATCTGTGGGGTCTGTGTGTGTGTGTGCGCTCTTTGGATTGTACACTTCTGTTTTACTTCAGGCCCTGTTGACAGAAGATTGGGAGATGTTGAAAAGGTGCCAAAAGCCAAACCTTTTACCATGAAGTATTCCCTAACCCAATGTGATCCAGATGTGTTTGTGTGTGCAAGTGTGTGTGCGAATGTGCGTGCGTGCTTGTGTGTGTGCTGTGACCGACTTACATTATAGTTGGATCGGGGGCCTGTCGGATACGTGATTCACTGGCTTTCAGCCATGTTGGTGTTGGTCTCTGATTTTCTGTTACTGGATTTTTTGTTTTGGATTATTTTACCTTACTGTACAGTGTAGTTCTCTTAGTTCCTCCCATCTGTTCATCCTACCATTCATCCATCCATCCATCCATCCATCCTTCCATCCATCCATCCATCCATGTCAGTTTTATCTCAGCACTTTATTAACATTAGTTTCACAAGATTAACAAGGATGAACGAGAGAACAAGGATGAGAAAACAGAACTATGAGTTGAAACCGTCATTATTTGCCTCGTCATACAAGTCCTGCTGTTTTCACTGTGATTCATTCCCAGTGTGTTCCAGTGTTTCTGGTTGGGGACAAGCACTTGTTTATTGAATTTGTATCAAGACCTTCACTAAAACTTCCCTTATCGTTTCTGCTTTCTTCACCCCTCCTATCTCGTGTCAGCAGGACCGCTGGACCTTTGTTGAGTTTGTACCACAACCTTCCTGTTGTGTCTACCTTCAGCATTAGTCTCAGTACCTTTCCATACTAGTTCAGCCGTTCACACACTAGTCCTCACTCTCGGGGTCCTCCCCCCAACCCAGGGACTCTCACGCTAACGCCCCAGGAGAGGGACGCAGGGGTGGGGACACCTTTAAATGGCGTGCTGATTCTCCCTGCTAACAACACGTGTCTCAGAGGCAGGATGATCCCCCTTCCAGATGAGCTGAGGTTCCTCACGTGCGCTCTGCCCACCAGCTCTCTGGGTTTCGCCGGCCCCTGGAGATGTTTCTGCACAGGTGTCTTATCTCCAGTGGAAGTTTGGCTTGAAATCGGCGTCTTCCCTCCTGTCCCATTCCACTACTTCAAACTTCAGGCTGAAGCAGCGTGGCAAACGGTTCCTGCCCGATTCGTTCCGATCTCCCGGGATGCTGACGGAACAGCTGGAGAATGCGGGCGGGATGGATTTGTTTAGGTGTTACTGAGACTTCCAGCAGCTCCGCATCAGGAGTCCTGTTTTCCCTTCTGAGCCATTTGTTATTTCCTAAAGGGTGAAGAGTTCATGCAGACTGGAAACTGGCATGGCCCTTCCAGTATCACAGTATCTGCATGCTCCTTGAATACTTTACCTAACCTGTTATGAAGGTGCAACTGAAGTGATTGTTAAAAGTGAAGTTTAACCATGGCCTGTTGGGCAGCCACCCAGTCGGCCTGTTGGGTAGCTACACAATCAGCCCGCTGGCCTGTTAAACTACTCTGTTGGTGTGTGTGGTTTGTTCTACGACAGGCATGAGTGAGCACTGGCCCCAGTTCAGCCTTCCGAAACGTCTGATCCGTGTGGCCCAGCCGTGCGACTGAGCGCACCCCGCCCAGAAGGGCCACGCCAGTCACTCTGTGATCTCTCCAGTCGCCGTGTTTCCGGAAACCCCGCCGCTCTCTTTAGCTTTAGCGTCGCGCTTGAGTGCTTCGTCACAAACGGAAACTAGCGAGTGCCCCCACTTACTTAAGCAGGGCAGACTTAAAGGCTAAAGGTATGAAGTATGTACTGTGTGTTTAAGACAGCTGCATATCTGGAATGTGTTTGTAAGGGCAGCTCCAGAGAGGCCTCACTATGACATCACTTCCTTCCTCAAGTCCCGCCCCCCCTGAGTAAACATCGTCTTATGTAAGATCAGAGGCTAAGGCTGAACTGTCCGCTTTAGTCCTGCACCATGAAACAATAGACAAGCTTTTTGAAATGATGGGATAGTGGTTAGTGATGAAATGCTGCTGAAAGTAGAAGAGGTCAAGGTGAGGACACTGCTATTAAGACACTGTGTGTGTTTTGTGTTTTTGTTTATATATATCACATACATACATGCAAACATAAAGACATACAGTGGCACTCACTCCTCCCAGTTCACAGAGGAGATAAAAGTGAAACTCCCACAGGGGAGAACGTCTTCGAGAAGGGCCTCTTATCCTGTGTGTGCTTGTGCAAGTCTGTTGTCGGAGGGATGGGGGGGGTCAGGGTTTGTGTTACAGGGGTGGAGGGTTCAAGTGTGTGTGTGTGTGTGTGTGTGTGTGTGTGTGTGTGTGTGTGGGGGGGGGGGGGGGGGTCTTCCAGCTGGCAGTGCCCAAGCACTGAGTCTGTCCCCTGCCTGCTGGTACCTGCCCTTAGGTTCCACTACCCAACCTCACACTCTTAGTCAACTCGGAATACTTTCAAAGTCAGTCTCCCATGACCGTGGGAAGCATTGGCCAATTGAGACATTTACGTGAACGTTTATAAGTTCACGTGGAGCAAGGCCGTGTTTCACAAGCGTCTTGCTTCAGAAATGGTGCTTCTCTTTGGTCTGAAGGTTCTTCTACTACCTCCTGTACAGCCAAATCGCTCAGATGTTTACAGATTCATTAATGGTTGCTCCAAAGAATGCCAGTCGTGGGGGATTGTAATGTTTTTCTTTTTTTTTGCTGTAAGACCAGTCTGAGACTTGGACACAGAGGTCTCACCCCTACCGAGTCATTAAACTGAGCACATTAAAGCTTCCTCTTTTAAAATAACAATTTAAGCTTCTTCTGTTACTAAAAGTATGTGCATCGTGTCCAACATGGTTAGGGTTATAGCATTTACGTTTCCTAATATCCTTAACATTCCGGAGTCCTTTTCCATAGTCCTGAGCTACAGCGCTCTACCTCAACACCATCAGCTCAACAGCCTTTCTCTCCATTATTCCCTTTTTAGTGTCCTCGTTCCTGCAGCCTACTGAGGGAATAGGCAGCTTGTCCACACTTGTTAGGTTCCCTCTGTGCAGGATGAGGGTGTGAGGGAGGAGATGGAGAGCTGCTTTCAGCCGTCTTTCGCTCCAAACGTCTTTGAGCTCTACACACGGACACTGTGTCCCGCCCCCGTTCGACCTCTCCCTCATGCCCCAGTGCTGGATTTAGGCCCAGCTGTTTCCAGGCAGCCGGGGTCGACGAGCAACTCGCTCTGTGTCACTCAGACCTGTTTTGTGCTGTGCTCATACCAGGACCGGTTGTCCTCGTCAGGACTGGGGACACGGCTGTGGGGGGGGGGCATCCTCTTATGTGCCATGTCGAGAGCTTCTCCTGTTTCGAAACCCCGACCTCAAATAAGCAGAACAAGTTTGGCCCAGAAACGGTCCCAAGCCCCAAATGCCCGTTGTGATGTGTCAGCCCTAAATCCTTCATTCATTTACACTACACATTTTCTGGTTTTCCATGTGTGCACCAGCAGCAGCGTTTAATGTTTATTATTTGTGAAAGTAAGTTTTCATTTAGGTTTTCTTTTTTAAATAATAGCTTCAGCGTGCTGAACTCCAATGCCAGTGCAACAAAAAATATCTAAAGCATCCAAACTGTTTAGCCAATCCCTAGTAAAGACACATGTGTCCTGAAGCAAGATTGATTTACGTGGGAGTTTACTGTTTCCAAAAGCTCATATTTTTAAATAGGAAACTAATCTCTAATGTTGGTTTGAGTTCAATTAGGCGGCTAACGTGATTAACGTTAGCTCCGCCCCTCAGTGTGAATTGTGGCTGTAATGGCCGTTTGCTTTAAAACAATCTTCGGTGTTGTCCCTCGTTCTTTTTAGGAAAAAGGGGTGTTGTGGTTTGGAGCGCCACATGTTGAACCCAGTACAGCCATCCACGGCCCTTAAAGAAGAGCAAGCGCGTTCAGTACACATGGTTCTGGGTAGCAGACACGGTAAAGACATCTGCAGAAGCCAGCTCTCTCCTTCAGGACGCTGCGACGTGTTCGTTATCCTGACCTTGTCCATCCTGTCTGGTGCCCTGAGGTGTCACTAAACCCTGCCAGTGCCAACATTACACCACCTCTCACTGACCATGGGCCTGTGAAATTACCCCTTCGTCCACCAGCTAACAGCAAGCGAGCACGTGGCCGTAACATCAACCAGGCAGATTATAGTGGGCCCTTATTACTAACACCAGGCTACTACAGAACATGGACCACAGAGACACTAAGATACAACACTGCAGTCGACTACGACCTTTGCTGCACCCTTTAACACTGAAATGCATGTTGGGAATGAGATGTTCATCCCATTAAGCCCCAGTCCTCAACTGCAACGACAGCAATTGTGCTTCTGCAGCTTGTCCACATGTTTTTGGAATTCTCTTCCTCTGACCCAGCCTCTGGTCCGTCTAGTCGCAGGTGGACCCGTCCAGAACCCCATGTCTATGCCTCGCCTGCTATCCCTCACGTGGGAGACTCTCAGGTGGATGGTGCTGCCGTTGGCCCGACCCCCACCACATGATCCAAGGGCCACGTTTCCCTTCCTTACCCCCCTGTGCCCTTAAGGGCTGCGTGCCAGGGACCACCCATCACCTAATGGATGGATGGAGAGCTTTGCGGACAGTGTGTGGTTTGCAGCATCCAGATCTAGATGTTAGATAAAAGCATGCGAGCTACATGGGTGGGTGTGTTTCTGGTGTTACTTTAGAGGGCTTCAGGCAGGCGTCTTTCTGGAGATGCAGCAGAGGATGGGGGTGTGAGGGCTGTAACAGGTCTGCACTGGTGAAGGGCCCCAGCGTTCCACGCCATAAAGTGTTAACTCAAAAGGGCTCCTGGCCTGGAGTAGAGGGGCACGCTCACAGCGCTGGGAAGGAGAACCGGGAGAACTGGTTCTGTGGGATTTTTCTCTTCCGATATTTCGGTACGCAGCAAATGATGATGGGGTTTGTGGAGAGCGGCTCAGGAGCCAGTGAACGTTTTCTTTGGCTGCGAGACCACATTACTGGCTTTGGTACTTAGAGTAGGTGTTAATTTTTTCATTAGGGCTGAATAAATCCTTCCTAGGGCATCATAACTCCTTTAAGCCTTGAATATGAGATGTTGACTGATCTAAAACTGTTGCTGTTTTTGTAGTTATAGGTAAGGTTCTTGTTCTGGCGGAGAAACGTGTGTGTGTGTGTGTGTGTGTGTGTGTGTGTGTGGGTGTGTGGGTGTGTGGGTGTGTGGGTGTGTGGGTGTGTGTGTGTGTGGTGTGTGTATGTGAGAGTGTGTGTATGTGAGAGTGTGTGTGGGTGTGTGTATGTGTGAGGGTGTGTGTGTGGGTGTGTGTGTGTGTGGGTGTGTGTGGGTGTGTGTGTGTGTGCGTGTGTGTGTGGGTGTGTGTGTGTGTGCGTGTGTGTGTGCGTGTGTGCGCGTGTGCGTGTGTGTGTGTGTGGCCGGCTGTGGATAGTTGTTAAATTGTGCTGGACTTTCTGGAAGTTTTGGCAACAGTTTAAAGATGCAGTTGGCCCATAGCTACTGTGTGGGATCAGCCTTAACATGCTGCCCCTCTGCAGTGTGTGTGTGTGTGTGTGTGTGTGTGTGTGTGTGTGTGTGTGTGTGTGTGTGTGTGTGTGTGTGTGTGTGTGTGTGTGTGTGTGTGTGTGTGTGTGTGTGTTTGGTAATGTCCCATGCATTGCTGCATTACCAATGAGGCTGTGGCTAATGGGAGAGCAGCTAGCTTAGCTGAATTCCTGTTCTCATATTAGTGGAGACGTGTACGGCCAATGTAGTCTCCTTAGCCACAATAGCCAAACATGGCAAAGAGCTCTTACACACACACACATGCACACACACACACACTTCACTCTGATTAAAACGCAGCCCAGAGATGCTCACCTTTTGTCCCTTATGTTCTCTCTGATGTTGGCTGTGTTGGCTTTCTGCTCTAAGTGCCTCTTCCTCCTCCTCTTCCTCCTCCTCTCGTGCTCAGGCTTTTGGGAACGCCAAAACGGCCCACAACAACAACTCCAGCCGCTTCGGCAAGTTCATCCAGGTGAACTACCAGGAGAGCGGTACAGTGCGGGGGTAAGACCACCACAGTGCTCCGCACACACACACGCATGTCGCAAAAGCAACACCTTTTATGGCGTATTACACCTTGATCGGATTTTGATTGCGTTCCAGGGCCTATGTTGAGAAATATCTACTAGAGAAATCTAGACTGGTCTATCAGGAGCACAACGAGAGGTAAGCTCAGGACACATCTGTCACCCTCTCCCTTCTGTTTCTGGGGTTTTATGTAAGGCGAATGGAGAGAGAGAGAGAGAGATGTGGTGGTGTGAGTAGCCTGGTCTCTGGGCCTGCGTGCTGACAGTGTTGGCATCATCCCGGCCGCCCAGTGCACGGCAGCGTATGCGCTGCTCTGATTCTCCACACAAACACATGGCCTCCATTAAAAGAGCCACCGGACTCGGTGCCGATCCCCATGAAAGACGGCTTATGATCCGAGAGCCAGCACGCAGACGTACGTCCAAGACAGCATTTGTTTTCTGGGTTTTTAACACTCTGCATATGTCCAGGAGTTTGAAGATGGCAGTATTTCGATGCAAATTTAGAGGTTGGCATATGAGAAAAGACTTTTATGTGTTGCTGTTGAGTTTATACACATGATTTTATGTTTTTATGTGAATTACACTGAATTCACGTGTGTCTTTGAACACTTTTGGTGGGACTTTAAGTATACACATTAAGTATATTTTATTATTGCATTATGAACATGTTGATGTAATTGTTTACATTTATTACTTTTATTGTTATGCTATAGATTAATTAATTAATATAGGTAGAAAACTGTTCCATGTTTAGAATGTTTAAATATGTTAATACGACACACCCAGCATATGTAATGACAGCCAATGAAATGTCAAGCCTGCTCTGTCAGTGAGGCTGGGTGTCCCCCAAGGCCGGGTCTCTCCAAGGCCGGGTCTCTCCGAGGCCGGGTCTCTCCGAGGCCGGGTGTCTCCCGAGGCCGGGTGTCTCCCGAGGCCGGGTGTCCCCCAAGGCCGGGTGTCCCCCGTGGCCGGGTGTCCCCCGAGGCCGGGTGTCCCCCGAGGCCGGGTCTCTCCCGAGGCCGGGTGTCCCCCGAGGCCGGGTGTCCCCCGAGGCCGGGTGTCCCCCGAGGCCGGGTGTCTCCGAGTTACTATGTCCCCTCCGTTTTCTTTGTCATGGCCGCTCTTCTGTCTCCCCCTCAACAGGAACTACCATGTGTTTTTATTATCTTTTGGCGGGAGCCAGTGAGGAGGAGAGAAAAGCCTTCCACTTGCTGAAACCAGAGGAGTACCATTACCTCAACCAGGTGAGCCTCCTTCTGACCTCCACCGCACCTCCACCATGCTGTGGGTGGAGCAGGTGGAGCTTCCTCCTTTCTGCTTGGAGATTCAGTATTATCACTCTTACTGAAAGCTGCAAACAGGGTCATTCTCTCTCTCTCTCACACACACACACACACACACACACACTCGCACGCACGTGCAGACAGCTCATCACAAGTGGATTCAGCCTCTTTGTACTTTTATTCATTTCTCCTTTATTGGCTCTTTCCTAAAGACAGGAGGGAATTGCAGCCCCCCGCCCACAAACACATATACACATATACACACACACACACACACACACACACACACACACACACACACACACACACACACCAAGATGTTTGCCCCTGTACGCACACACCCCCTTGATCCCTCACACACAAAGAACTGGATGACGCTCCCTGTTGCTGGGTGCTCCTGTTGCCATGGCAATAGTCATTGGCGGGCAGTCGGTCGCGTGCTGGCTGTTTAAGCGCCCGCCCAGCCCTGACGGACAGCTACGTGACTGTGAAGCCCCTCCCCCCACGCCCCAGTTCCAAGCTGTTCTGAGCTCCTCCCTCTTCCACTGTCTCAGTGAAAACAGCACCGTGTGGCGGGCTGTCATGTTCACGCTGCCAGCCAGACTACAGCACGGCCAATCGCACCGCGAGGTTCACTGGAGCTAGCGCACTCCAGATCTTACTCCACGCACACGCGCACACTCCAAGGAGCAGCTCCATCAGGCTCTGACCTCGGAGATCTTTGTGGAACTGAAATGAACCGTGAAAGCATTTTACTGCTTCATGCTTATTATCTCAGTGTTTCCAGTTTCCAAAACTGTTACCAGTGGTTCCAGTATGGCTCCAGTATGGCCATGTGTCAGTTTGCTTGTGTTTGGATGTTTTCTTATTCATCTTCTCTCACTTCTAACCACATGTATTTTATTATCATTTCTTGAGAATGCATGCTTGTGTGTGTGTGTGTGTGTGTGTGTGTGTGTGTGTGTGTGCGCACATGTGTGTTTTTACGCACGCTCGTGTGTGTGTGTGTGTGTGTGTGTATGCATGTCAGTGTACGCGTGTGTGTGCGAGTGTGTGCAAGTGCGCGTGCGTGCGTGCGTGCGTGTGTGTAACAGAGAGAACGTGTTTCTGTCACTCCTAACCACTTCTAACTTACTTCCAGATGACAAAGAAACCCCACAGACTGCACTGGGAGAATGTCTATGAGAGCGAGCTGGTCAGTATTGTGTGAATGGCTGTGTTTCTTGTGCATGTTGAGATCTTTCCCTCTCTAATCTGTCTTTTCCATCATGGTTTGCTGTGGCTCGTCCTGTGTGTGACTCGTGCTGGATGTTTCCTGTACTCCCCAGGGACCATGTTCTGGCTCTGAGGATGTATTGTTCCAAAATATCAAACACCTGTCAACAAAACTCAGAAACCACAGAGGACATTTTAAAAACTATATTACAAAGCTTAGATTACTCCTACCCCTAGAATAAAAATACCGTTCATTATCGAATCACCAGTGACGTTACAGGCATGATCCATGTCCAGCAGTCCTGCCCCAGGTATGTTGGGCTCGGGTTGAATCAATGAACCAGGGCGGGACTCGAGGGGGTCCCTGACCTCTGACCTCCCTGTGTCTGGACAGCCGGCTGTGTGCTGCCCTCCGGTATCTTTCCTGCTTCTCAGGTCGTGCGGAGGGAGGCTGGTGTCATGGGTCGTGTGGGGGTGAGATTACGAGGCATCTCGCCTGTTTCCTTAGCCCAGAGTTCTTAGTGCTCCTCAGACTGAGACTCTGTTCTTTGCATCTTAATTCCTTAATTCCTAGAGAAGGAAATGAGAGGGACTAGATGAAGTGTAAAGAGCTTCCTGGACCTCTGCTCAGAGTCCTGAAGGTTTTAGCAGGAGCTGTGTTGTGTAATAATGACACACTAGGCAGGAAAATGAGCACCCATACAACACACACACACACCCTTGAGCGCTCAGTAAAACAAACATACATATGCTATATGTACACATACAAATACTCACTTTGTAAAGCTGAGACATGTGGCACCACTAAGCTGTCATTAGTGTCAAAAGGAATTCTGGGCTAAGTCTGCATGATGAACAGACACACACACACACACACACACATATACACATACACATTCCCGCACACGTTCACCCCAAAAGGGCTATGCCAGAAACACAGATCTCACCACAACAGACATCGTAAGAAAACCACACAAACTTTTATTTATGATGATGTCCGTATACCATACCTGCCATTACTATATGTGTTTGCAAGGAGACTAAATTGATGTTTTCAAAGTTTTTAAGAAGCGGCATCGAAGACCTCTGACATGCCATAGATATGCTACAGTTTTTCCTGAGAACCACAAAACATTGGAATGTCAGGCCCTTTGCAGCAAGCGGAAGAGCTTGGAGGCGGTTCTGACACGGCGTCTTTGACCTTTTTAGGACTGCTTCACTGTGGAAGGAGAGGACCTGAAGCACGACTTTGAGAGACTTCAGCTGGCCATGGAAATGGTGGGCTTCCTGCCAGCCACCCGTAAACAGTAGGCACAACTGACCTCATCATCTCACACTGAACACGCGCCACACCACGCCACCGTCTCGCCACCGTCTCGCCTCCGTCTCGCCTCCCAGTCGAGGGCTTTGATGTTCGGCCCTCTCGCACAATTATGTAACAATGCCGTACTTCCAAAAAGGTCAAAACCGAAGGGCTACGTTTGTTTATCTCGAAGCCGCATTGATTGTGAGATTCAGTGAATTACATTGTGTAGAAAAGCGCATTGTTGCATAAGTTCGAGGCAACAGCTCAAGTGTACCAGTGTACTGTCGACTTTCCATCATTAGACACTGTGAGTTGTTGACGCCTTCAATGTGTGTTTCTGGCAGAATCTTCTCTCTGCTCTCTGCCATCCTGCTCTTGGGGAACATCTGCTATAAGAAGAAGACGTACCGGGATGACTCGATTGACATCTGTAACCCTGATGTGCTTCCCATCATATCTGAGCTGTTGGAGGTACGATTGGCTAGGATTCAGCAGTCATCTATGGGGTTTTTTTTGTGTGTGGTGCCTAATTAGATGTTGGTGTGGTTATAATACTGCCCAGGTATCAGACATCTGCTATAAATCAGTTTCGCCTCCTAAAACCTTTGAAGCTCTCAAGGGAAATTGGTACAATTATCTGCAGATTGTATGCAGCAGTGTCGTCTTCTGTGACTTGTACTATAAACTGTATTTAAAAAGATGTGAAAAGGAATTAGGGTTTGTAGGTATCGGTCTATAACTCTGATTCTGGTCCTGGAGAGAACTGTGCGGGAAGAGTCCTGTCAGAACTCTTTATCAAGATCATGTGGCTCTGGACATTGGAGAAAGTGACGAGAGTATAGCTGATCATACAACACCTTCGGGTCTTGCCTTAAACTTGACTCACACGACTCAGAGAGGCCATCACTGTAATACTATTTCTTATGTTAGTACTCTGTCTTGGGCACATTCCAGAGGAAGCGAATATTTAATGAAAATGATATTGAGGGGCATGTAGAAAGCTATTCCAAAGTGTCATCAGACCACTTCACCAACACGTGACATGTTTGCTTGATATTATAAAAGAAATTCAGCTGTTTTCAGATAAAATTCAAGTGTTTGCAGAATAAATAAGAAAACTCAAACATTTTAAGACCAGCATTGCTGACCACGTAGCAAATAATGCCGTTCATCTGATGGAGACGTCGGGTTTCAGCAGTTCTCTGTTCAGTCTTGGCCAATGGCAGGATCATTTTAGTCGGCATGTCAAATTCTGCTTCTGCTGCTTTTTGTTGTGCTGGGACGCTGGGGAGGCTGCTGTAGGTGCAGTGTATTGTCTCTGGATGTGTTTGGCCATGGATTTAAACTCTGAAATGATGTTCATTCTGAGATTCGGGTTATGGCCAGCGATTTCACAGAAAAAAAATGGTTTATAAAGGATATTTCATTCAATGATGAATCAGGATGAATATTAATAGTTTTAATGCATTTATGAAGTTGCACATCATTATATGTAACACTAAACTGAAACGAATGCATTTTGTATGCAGTCTGAATTCTTGCCCTATTGGAAAGCTCATACCCATGTAGTAATTAAGGCCTCCATGTCTGTCTGGACCTTTTCAGACAAATAAAGTTTTATTGGAACCAAGGCACGTCCAGAAAGCTTTGTTCCTAGTAGCCATGCCAGCCCATGCCTTCCATCGGTCATCAGTCATGAGCTGAATAGGCCATAAGTGTGAGTTTTAATGTGTGCCAGCATGGGTTAACTCCGTGTCTTGTTACTTTTGTCCATCTTTTGTGAACAGGTGAAGGAGGAGGTGCTCTTCGAAGCTTTAACCACGCGCAAGACGGTGACGGTGGGCGAGAGACTCATTGTCCCTTACAAACTGGCTGAGGTACGAATTGAAACTGCTGGCCCACAATCTCTTGGCCTATCAGCTCCACCCGTGAACATGCTAACCCTAACAGAGCTTTTTTCTAACATCCCCAAAAGGCCTTGTATATACACCCAGAGCTGATGTTTACAGGATAGGGTAAGGGACATGATGTTTGAATGAGGTGCTGCTGGATCTTACAGACCAATGTTTGTAGTGAAATTTGACAGTTTGATATGTGTTAGTTTGTGCTTGGTTTTAAAGTTCTTATTCATTGAGCTTTTCTTCGTCGTTGTGTAAGTAAGGAAAAGCTCTTGTATTGTTTTTCTTTATAGCTTCCTGTCTTCCTGTTTTAGCCCAGTCTTCTTGTTTGTAGATCCTGTGGAACAACAGAGCAAAGATCGACTAGAGCATTTGGATTTTATGTCCCTGAACATTCAATGGAAAAAGCAGAGGCAGAGAACTTTAGTAGAACCCCAGCAGCATGTCAATAAACTCTAGTAGAACTCTACAACATCTAGCATGTCAGTAAACTCTAGTAGAACTCTAGAAATACAGCAGCATGTCGGTAATCTCCAGTAGAACTCTAGAACTTCAGCAGCATGTCAGTAAACTCTAGTAGAACTCTAGAAATCCAGCAGCATGTCAGTAAACTCTAGTAGAACTCTAGAACGTCTAGCATGTCGGTAGAATTCTAGCAGAAAGAACTTCAGTAGAGCAATAGAGCAAGTTCTAGTAGACCTGAATCTTGGTTAATGTGCTTGAGGCAGCTGACAAATGTATGGAACGATAGTTAGACTAGTATGTTCATGTCTGAGCTAGTCTCTACAAAACTTAAAATCACTCACTACTGGGGAATTATACACAAATTATGTTTAACATAACAGATTTGCTTTTAATTCTCCATTATAGTCCTATTAACTTCACTTACATGGGAGCTACAAGCATTGTGTGATGGATATGATTGACGGTCCTTCAATGCTCATATACTTCTTAATTGAATTTGCAACATGGTAATATCATTTAGTGCTATAATTCTGGAGACATTCATCATTTGTCTGAAATTACATTATTACCCAAACCAATGTCCAAAGTACTGAACCACTGACTGAAAAGGTTTTGAATGGTGAAGATCAGTTGAGAACCAGAGAGACAGATCCCAAATGGACCCGGGAGGGTGTAACTGGTACCTGGTGTAGGTCCTGCCTGGTGTAGGTCCTGCCTGGTGTAGGTCCTACCTGGTGTAGGTTCTGCCTGTGTGTAGGTCCTGCCTGTGTGTAGGTCCTGCCTGTGTGTAGGTCCTACCTGTGTGTCATCTCGCTGCACATGTGCAAAGAAGAAACTACATGACCTTGTGTTGCACATGGCCAAGCTTCAGGTGTAGCTCACACTCCAGACCTGCTCCAGATCATCTCTTCGCTCTGCTGAGAGACTTGGACCACTCTCCATCCTTTCAGCCAAACTCGTGTGTCCATATCCTCATTGTAGTTAACGTGTTATTTCAGCCCTCCTTTGATGCTCTGCTAAAAGGGGGGTGTGCTTTTCTTCTGGCCTGTGCAGGCTCGGTACGCGGCCCTCTCAGTGGGAGAGGTTTTATGGACCCATCAGGTGGTGATTTGTTTGTCTGAATGCACTTAAAGCTGCTGGCGTCAGACCCTCCACTGGCATGGCGATGGCATCATAACAGCATGTGAGAGGAAATCACTAGTGCTTTATTCAGACCGTTTCCCAGTAAACCCACATCCAAATGTTGTTGTAGGCATTTGTGTTATTGGCTTAGAAAGTGCACGGATGGCAGTGATTCAGCAGAAGTTTTGAAATGGGGAAATGTGTCTAAAATCTGTCTTCAGAGACTTTAGGCTCCATTGTGTCTTGCCTTGTTGGGAAGTTCCTGCTGTGGGACACCAGTGTGTGGACGTGGCGCTGTTGTGACCACTGTGTTGTGACCACTGTGTTGTGAGGACGTTGGGGGCTTGACAGCAGCGGGTCTATGTGTCTCTGTTTTGTTGCTCTTCATCACATGCCCTTCGTGGTGTAGAGGTGGTGTGGCAGCTCTAGCTGTGGTTTCTTCAGCTATGCCTGTGGTTTTTAACATTTGAGTTTCCGGTTTTAACACCCACATCAAGTAATTCTCCAAAAGAGAATTTGTCACTGTTGTATAGGTCTCTGAATTTCCTTTATTTCTTGTATTTGACATTGGTCATTTTCTTTCCACAGCTTTTAAACATGCATATTTATTTCTTCATTGCTAAAATAAAAGTAAACACATGTTCTATTGCTCGAGAACTATAATATCTAAAACAGCTTTTTCCTCTTTTTTTTTCTTTCTTACCTTTAAACCCCCCCCAAACATATATACATGTGTGTTACTGATTACACTCAGAAAAGAGCTGTATCAGTATCCAGTAACAGAGTATTATGGTAGTGGGGTACACTGACACATGTACCATCACTCTCACACTAACATGTATCTGCACCGTACTATATGAAGCACATACATGTATGTATCTCAGATGGAGTTCTGTTAATCTCCTGGTGCGGCTCACCCCTTCAGTTGGGCCTGATCTTGACCCATGTGCTTGTGTTCCTCTAGGCTGGGACAGTAAGGGATTCCATGGCTAAATCTCTCTACGGCGCTCTATTTGACTGGATAGTTTTCCGCACCAACCACGCACTTCTCAACAACAAAGACCTGGAGGACTCTGCCAGCGTAAGACCTTCCTGATCACCCTTTTACTTTGTCCTTGTGTAACTCCTCATTATTGCCCAGGTCAGGCTAAATGCTGTCTTTCACTATAGTTACATTGTCAATAAGAAAATTAAATATGATGCAAAAGAGGGGAAAAAAAGCCCAGAGCTCCATTGTCAGACGTTGGAACAAAGCAGAGTAGTGACCTCAGTGCAAGGGAGTGAAATGTCTCTGCTGATTAATGGGACTGGAGCTAAATAGCCGTAATGGATGTTTGACTGAGGGCTGAATCGTGTGTTTGGGTCTGCGGTGGTTTCAGGAGTCTGACGTTGAGCGGCTTTGGTGTTCAGCCTCTCTAGTCATGCTCATTATCTCAGTCTGTTTCTCCCTCTTCATTATTCCCTCCTTTGTCTCTCACATCAGTGATATTTTAGCTAATCCCAGGCTCTCTGTGTGCGTGTGTGCGTGTGTGCGTGCGTGTGTGCGTGCGTGTGTGCGTGCGTGCGTGCGTGCGTGCGTGCGTGTGTGCGTGCGTGCGTGCGTGCGTGCGTGTGTGCGTGTGTGCGTGTGTGTGACCCACTGTGGCATTTGGTGAGTTATGCCCAGTGGGTGTCCGGTAGCCATCGCCCCTCCCCCTAATCAGGGTGTTCTTGGCGCATGCCTGTGACATCGTGCCCTTTACGCATTTATTGGAGTCTGTACGTGTGTTTTTATGCATGTGTAGTGGAGTCTGTACGCACGTTTTTACACGTGTGGGGTGTAGTCTGTATACGTGTTTTTACGCGTGTGTAGTGTAGTCTGTACATGTTTTTCCGTGTGTGTAGTGTAGTCTGTACATGTTTTTCCGTGTGTGTAGTGTAGTCTGTACATGTTTTTCCGCGTGTGTAGTGTAGTCTGTAGAGGCTGGACTATTGAGCTGAGCATTGATCACTCCCTCAGTGCTGGCCACACCCTCAAATTTGTTGAACAAAAGCAAATTTGTCTTTCCGATATTGCTCATAAAAAAAAATGAAGGTCTGAATAATTACATATGAAAACTTTTAAGAAATTGTGAGGTAACTAATATACCGTCATGGGCTCAGGGGCATGTAAATTAACTGGATCTTGTGGAACACAGCAATTTGCTATTATTATTTCTGTACAAACTGAGATGTTTTCATAGAAAATAAAATCCACATTATTATAATTCCAGCTTGTCTCCTCTTTCAGATTCTGTCCATTGGGGTGCTAGATATCTTTGGCTTTGAGGACTATGAGAACAACAGCTTTGAGCAGTTCTGCATTAACTTTGCCAATGAGAGGTTACAGTACTATTTCAACCAGCACATCTTCAAACTAGAGCAGGTGTGTATCTCTCTCTCTCATTCTCTCACTCTCTCCCTCTCTCTCTCTCTCTCTCTCTCTCTCTCTCTCTCTCTCTCTCTCTCTCTCTCTCTCTCTCATCTCTTCCCCCCTACACACACACACACACACACACACACACACACACACACACACCTCTCTCTGATGTCTTTGGGAATGTTCTTTTGGAAGATGTTCTTCTCCTCCGTGACCCCCAGACTCTGAGGTCCTTCATGAGGACGTATTCCTCACTGAACCTGGCCCGCTCTGTCAGAGTCGTCGCTGCTAGTTTTGAGCGTAGCTTCACAAAACAAATTCTGATTGTTGAAGATTACGTCTCTCTGACTTTCAAGGACCAAGTTTGCATACAGCTTATGGTATTTATTGTTCTTGTTGAGTTTTTGTTTGTTTTTCTTCCTCTTTCCATACTGATAAATGTGCGTACTGTAAACAGTGCTTTACTCTACTGAGGCACACCCACACATCAGCTCTGGCCTGATGAGCTTTTGTTGCTCAACTGCTGACACACCCATGTCCGTGTGGAGAACCAGCACTTCCTCACAGATCTTGCACTGCGTGAACTGAATCCTGCACTTTCTGTATAAGCCACTTTAAACATGAAGCCATTCTCGATACCTTCATCTTTGTCTATGTGTGTTCCCATGGTGAGCTCAGCTCCCACAGTGCTTTGCTATTTCCATTTTTTTTTACTTCTTGCTGAGAACAAAGCTCTGCTTTATATATTCCTACTGTTTCACATATTTGCTATCATGGTCTGTGCAGTTCCTTGGTTAACCAAGCTGTTAGCCTTGTTAGCATCACCATTTAACCGAAGCGTTAGCATATGAGGACATGCCTTTAAAGGACCAGAGCAGACGCCTGTTCTCTGTTGCCTGGTGGAGATGTACTGCACACACAAGCGCCACAGAACAGACCTGCAGTCTATTAAAACCCCACTTTCAGGCATAAAGGCTACGTTTTATTGTCCTGTTGACCATAGCCTGTGGTTCAAAGTGTGTGTGTCTGTGTGTGCGCATGTGTAAGCAGGAGTGCGTGCTGTGGTTAAACTGTCAGTTCCCTTGCAGTGTTTGCACTGTTGTCATAAGTGATCCCTTTTACCAGCCATAATTGTCTTTCATACACATGCACTGATCCCAGTTCAGTTTCCTCTGCTCATATCTGACGGGCAACGAGAAAAGAACAGCTTAGGTCACCTAAGTAATGGTTCTTCAGCTTTTAAACGAATCATGTTCATGATATAATTTAAGAAGATGTAGGAAAGAAAATAAACCCCAGTTCACACATTTAGGGAATTGGCTGTAATAGTGTGAGCGTGATTGGATGATGGTGTGTCATTGGAGTGAGACAGTGAGATCACTCTTCATTTGTGTCTTTATCTGTGCTCATTTGTGCACGTGTCTGCTCGTGTTCGTATATCTGTCTGCGTTCCCCTCTGATACATGGCAGTGTGTGTGGGCGTGTCCTGACGCTTCTTTTGTCAGAGATACACACTCCTGAGGAGTAGCGGGTGTAGCGCTCAGGGTGGAGGTGACCTCACGCTCTCCCCTGCCTTCTCCTCTCCTAGTTTATCTTGCATGTATTGAGGCATGACGAGTAGATCAGAGCTTTCTGTAGATCTTCTTTTACAATGACTTTCACCTTCGTCTCTCTTGTATGAATCAGCTGGGAACGTTCTGGGGAAAATACTGCAGGCTAATGAAAAAAAATTATATTATTATATATTCCCACATTTTTGGTCTCGATTCTGAAAGCACTTGATACATTTATTCCAGTTCTGATTTAATACACCCAATCTTATAGTATCCTTCTCCATTATGTTGATATCTTACTTCCTGTCAACTATAGTTGGTTTTTTAGTTGTAACCATTTCCTGGTCAGTGCCTTTTTACTAGCATAGCCATTAAGTACTGGCTGCCTCTCTCTCTCTCTCTCTCTCTCTTTCAGTCTCTTTCACTCTCTCTCACTCTCATGCTCTCTCTCTCTCTCTCTCTCTCTCTCTCTCTCTCTCCTTCAGTCTCTTTCACTCTCTCTCACTCTCACGCACACACACCACACCCTCACTGCTGACCACACCCTCAGTGTTGACCTTTCAGCCTCTCCTCCATGCTGTACTGCAGCGTACCAGCAGCAGACTGATGTGCTGACAGCCTCAGTCTGGAGCAGAGAGCCCCTCTCACCTTCTGCTGTGAGGGCTACAGCAGGGTTTCCCAGCGCTGACGGGAGTCTACACCATCTCTGGCACCTGTGAGCCGGCAGAGATTCACAAGGACTGGGCTGCTGGATCTTGGGAGGGCTACTTCTAGTTTCCCCCTCTGGGTTCCCTGTCTGATCAAAAGGCAAAATAGAACAGGATGACAGGATGAGGGCAGGAAGCTAGGACAGGGCGATAGGACAGGACAATAGGACAGGATAGCAGACAGGAAGACAGGATTATAGGCCCGGATGAAAACCCACTTGGTAATGATGTCAGTTTTAGGAGAGGGAACCAAAGCTACAGACAAATCAGCACAGCCTATAATGAGTCTTTATGCCTGTCCTTAGGCCCGTCTGTGTCCTTAGGCCCGTCTGCGTCCTTAGGCCCGTCTGTGTCCTTAGGCCCGTCTGTGTCCTTAGGCCCGTCTGTGTCCTTAGGCCCGGCTGTGTCCTTAGGCCCGTCTGTGTCCTTAGGCCCGTCTGTGTCCTTAGGCCCGGCTGTGTCCTTAGGCCCGGCTGTGTCCTTAGGCCCGGCTGTGTCCTTAGGCCCGGCTGTGTCCTTAGGCCCGGCTGTGTCCTTAGGCCCGTCTGTGTCCTTAGGCCCGTCTGTGTCCTTAGGCCCGTCCGTGTCCTTAGGCCCGTCCGTGTCCTTAGGCCCGTCCGTGTCCTTAGGCCCGTCTGTGTCCTTAGGCCCGTCTGCGTCCTTAGGCCCGTCTGCGTCCTTAGGCCCGGCCGTGTCCTTAGGCCCGTCTGCGTCCTTAGGCCCGTCTGCGTCCTTAGGCCCGTCTGCGTCCTTAGGCCCGTCTGCGTCCTTAGGCCCGTCTGCGTCCTTAGGCCCGGCCGCGTCCTTAGGCCCGGCCACGTCCTTAGGCCCGGCCACGTCCTTAGGCCCGGCCACGTCCTTAGGCCCGTCTGCGTCCTTAGGCCCGGCTGCGTCCTTAGGCCCGGCTGCGTCCTTAGGCCCGTCCGTGTCCTTAGGCCCGTCCGTGTCCTTAGGCCCGTCCGTGTCCTTAGGCCCGTCCGTGTCCTTAGGCCCGTCCGTGTCCTTAGGCCCGTCTGTGTCCTTAGACTCTGCTAACACTCCAGCGTTCAGCACAGAGACTTGAGAAGCAGCAGTCACATGACTGCCTCTCCTCATGAATAACCATGTGCCATTGTGTGTGTGCAGGAAGAGTACCGCGCGGAGGGCATCAGCTGGCACATGATCGACTACATCGACAACACCAGCTGCATCAACCTCATCAGCAAGAAACCCACAGCACTGCTCCACCTACTGGACGAGGAGTGCAAGTGCGTGAGCTCGGCTGGCTCATAGACCTGCAGTGTTTGAGCCATCTAAACGCATAATGTTTAAAGGGACTGTGGCTAACGGGCCATTGGTTTACGCTCACTGATTGAAATGGTGGAATTGGTAGTTAGTTGTTTCGTGTTCAGCACGTGCTCTCCTCTAACTCACCCTGCCAGTGGACGCAAGAGAGGGTTCGAGCCCATCACAAATGTGCCTAAATCAGTTCAATAGACTAAGATCAGCCTGATCCCAGATATGACTGTGAGAAGCGTGGTAATTCGGAGCGGTGGGTGTTCTGATGCGCTCTGCTCCTCTCAGCTTCCCCCAGGCGACTAACCAGACCCTGCTGGAGAAGTTTAAGAGGCAACACGAAGGCAGCAGCTACATGGAGTTCCCTGCAGTCATGGAGCCTGCCTTCATTATACGCCACTACGCTGGCAAAGTCAAGTACAGCGTCAAGGTGAGTGCTGCCTCATGAGGACCTGCACTCCACTGATGTTACTCAGGGCGGACCTGACTACTGTACACCACTAATGTTACTCAGGGCGGACCAGACTACTGTACACCATTGTCATTTATAATAATATTTTTATATTATATTTCAAATATTATTATTAAATATTTATAATAATATTTAATAATGCAGTTAAAGATGCAAGGGCGGCTTACTTCTCAAACCTGGTCGTAAAGAGTAGAGGGAACCCTAAAGTGTTGTTTAACACAATTACCAATATTCTTACCCCCTCTCCACCCGATGTTCCAATCTCTTCAAATGAGGACTGTAATAATTTTCTTTCATTCCTGGTAGATAAGATCAGTAACATAAGATCTAATATTACTCCATCAGGTTCCTCTCGGACTGTACCTGCTCCAACTCGGCCTGTTATGGATAGTTTTTCTCCGATTTCTTTAAGAGAACTAGAAAAACTAGTGGATTCAATGAATACTTCTTTTTGCTCTCTGGACATTCTACCTACCACTTTGTTCAAAAATGTATTTCAACATATTAGCCCTTGTGTGTTGTTATTAATTAATACGTCATTGATTTCTGGTCAAGTACCCGCCTATTGTAAGGACGCTGTCATTTACCCGCTTTTAAAGAAACCCAAGCTCGACCCGTCTATTTTTAATAGCTATAGACCTATCTCAAAATTGCCCTTTCTATCCAAAATCCTGGAAAAGGTTGTATCTAAGCAGCTGATATCATTTATGGGCAGACACAACATCTTTGACAAGTATCAGTCCGGGTTTCGTAGATTCCATTCTATAGAAACAGCACTTGTTAAAGTCTCCAGTGACATCTTGTCACATAGTGATGCAGGAGAATGTTCTGTTCTGGTGTTGTTAGATCTCACCTCTGCTTTTGATACCATTGACCATCAAATACTACTTGATAGATTGAGACATTGGGTGGGTTTATCTGGTTCTGCTTTGGAGTGGTTCACTTCATATTTATCTGGACGTTCCTCAGGGCCGGCGCCAGAACATATACAGTGAGGGGGCGTCAGAAAATTACGGGGGGGGGGGCGAACGTAAGTTGTTGAGCCGGGGGGGTGCGTGTAAAGATTGTCGAGGGGGCATGGGGCCGAGCGATTGTAAAATAAATGGGTCTTATTTTTTACATTGAGGGGGCGGGACACCTCGCCTGAGGGGGCGACGCCCCCATTCGCCCCCCCGTGGCGCCGGCCCTGACGTTCCTTTTGTGTGGCCTCCTCTAGGTTTAGGTCTGCCCCAGCCTCCCTTGTTTGTGGTGTGCCTCAGGGTTCTGTCCTAGGGCCTTTGTTATTTTTGTTATATTTGCTTCCTTTGCAGCATATCCTGAGCTCTTTTGATGGCATTTCGTATCATTGTTATGCCGATGATATTCAGCTGTATATTTCTTTTAAGCCAGAAGATTTCTCTAAGATACAGTTGCTGATTAGTTGTTTAGCTTCTATCAAAAGTTGGATGACAGATAATTTTCTACAGCTAAATGAGGAAAAGTCTGAAGTCCTGGTCTGTGCCCCCGACAGATTCATATCCAAGATAATGGAAGCTCTTAGTCCCCTTGGCAAATTGGCTAATCCTGCTATTAGGAACCTTGGAGTAACTTTTGATTCGGCAATCTCCTTAGATACTCACATCAAATCTCTGGTTCACTCTTGTTTTTATCAGTTAACCTGGCTAAACTAAGTCCCATTGTGTCACGTTCTGAGCTTGAAATTGCTATCCATGCTTTCATCTCCTCTCGGTTGCATTATTGTTATTCTTTATATACAGGTATTAGTAATAACTCCAGGTTGTTCAGAATGCTGCTGCAAGGCTCCTAACTAAATCGTCAAAATACTGTCATGTTACACCTTTACTCGCACAACTGCACTGGCTCCCCATTAAATTAAGAATACAATACAAGATTCTGGTCCTGACATACAAAAGATTACATGGTCAAGCCTCAAGTTACATCAGTGAACTATTGCATGAGTATACTCCCCCTAGGTCTATGAGATCAGGTGATACATTTTTACTGGCCATACCACGCACAAGATTGAAAACTAAAGGTGATAGAGCGTTTGCAACAGCATCTCCCCGTCTCTGGAACTCTATTCCTTTGCCTATAAGAAATGCAGATTCGGTGATGTCTTTTTAAAAAATGTTAAAAACGTATCTTTTTAGGCTTGTATTTGTTTAGTTTTTTCTTATATTTTTTATATACATATAGATATTGTTTTACTATTGTTTTTTCTCTTTTATCCTGTAAAGCACCTTGTGATTTTTATCACAATAGGAGAACTGTGTGTATGTGTGTATGTGTGTATGTGTGTATGTGTGTGTGTGTGTGTGTGTGTGTGTGTGTGTGTGTGTGTGTGTGTGTGTGTGTGTGTGTGTGTGTGTGTGTGTGTGTGTGTGTGTGTGAATGTGTGTGAATGTGTGTGAATGTGTGTGAATGTGAATGTGTGTGAATATGTGAGTGTGTGAATGTGAATGTGTGTGAATGTGTGAGTGTGTGAGGGTACCCATGCGTGTGCATTGCATCAGTGAGGTGCTCTATAAATAAAATTTTACTTACTTACTTACTTACTTACTTACTTACTGCACTCCACTAATGTTACTCATTACTCACTCTAATTATTGTTATTGTAATTGGCTTACCGGGACTGTGTGTTTGATTGAGCTTCTGAAGGCCTGAAAGGGGAGAGTGTGGTTGAAGTGTGTGTACATGTGTGTACGTGCTTATGCGTGTGTGTGTGTGTGCGTGTGTGTATGTGTGACTGGGTAGGAGAATGGAAACAGAAACACACACACGTGCATACCACATCCACTGACCTAATTCTGTTTTCTAATCTCACTGGTTGGACTCGACACTAGCTGTGATGTTATTTGAAGCACATGTTGGGCAGGGGTTATAGATCATGTAGGACTCCCCAAAGTCCTACTGTACGTCTGCATAACACACACACACACACACACACACACACATTCACACACACACACATTCACACACACACACACACACACACACACACATTCACACACACACACAGACACACACATTCACACTCACACACATTCACACACACACACACTCACACACACACACACACACACACACACACACACACACACACACACACACACACACACACACACACACACACATACACACAGTTCTCCTATTGTGCCTGATCTCTTTATGTTGGCTCTATTTCATATTGTTTGGTTTGTCGTTGCTGGTGAAGTTTATGCAGATGTTAGACATTAACAATATTAGACACTAAGACACTTGGACACTAAAGATATTAGACATATTTTATTGGCACACAGATGCTGCATTAAAGGCAATGAGGAAAATGAGGATTAAATCACTGCACTTTATCCAGCTCTGCTTTATCTCAGAGGAGTGAGTGTGTGTGAGTGTGTGTGAGTGTGTGTGAGTGTGTGTGAGTGTGTGTGAGTGTGTGAGTGTGTGTGAGTGTGTGTGAGTGTGTGTGAGTGTGTGTGAGTGTGTGTGAGTGTGTGTGAGTCGGTGTGAGTCGGTGTGTGTCTGTGTGTGCGGGTACCCATGCGTGTGCATTGCATCAGTGATGTTTACACTTCCTCTCGGCGGCCGCTCTCAGATTACGAGGGCTAATCCCTGTCTACCCTTCCTCCTTCCCCACACAGGACTTCAGGGAGAAGAACACGGACCACATGCGGGCCGACATCGTGGCCCTGCTGAAGAGCAGTCGCAGTGGGTTCACCTGCAGCCTGATGGCCCTTGACCCCGTGGCCTCCTTCCGCTGGGCCGTGGTGCGGGCCTTCTTCCGAGCGCTCGTGGCCTTCAGGGCGGCGGGAAAGAGATACGTCGAGAAGAAGGGAGGTGTGTCCACGCTTGCGCACGCAAACACTCGCGTACGAAACACTCGCGCACGCAAACACTCGCGCACGCAAACACTCGCGCACGCAAACACTCGCGCACGCAAACACTCGCGCACGCAAACACTCGCGCACGCAAACACTCGCGCACGAAACACTCGCGTATGAATGTCGTGACCGCTCGTCGCTCCTAAAGAACCCCGCCTGCTTTGCTTGTAGTCGCAGCACCTCCTGGTGTTGAGGGGCAGAAACGGTGCACCTCCTTCAAGGAGCCACTCCTGCCAAGGAGCTGTTTTCTAACGATTATTTACGATTACGGGAGCAGAATGACCTGCCCCCACTCCATTATTCATGAGCACACAGATCACGTGGAGAGTCTGCGGTGCGGAAATATGACAGACAAAGCAAAGTGGTTATTTTTATTCTTTTAGTCTCATTCATCTTTGTTCCGAGTCATGTTCCTTTCAGAATTCACTCTTTTACAGGTTTTGGTTTGTTCAGGTGGATCTACAGCGTGAAGCTGTCATTATTGATGGCGGCGTCTGTCCCTGAATTCCTTCCTTAGGTCCTGAGTCAGCAGTGCAGCGTACGGTTATTAAAAGTGTGGACAGCTTCAGTTTCCTGCATCACCCAGTGCACCAGAGGAGCCTTGAGATCCTTCAGAGATGCAAAGATGACAAATACAGTAAGTCTCCGGGTCCCACAGTTCTCTTGAATCATTTCCTTCATTGACCGAGGTTGATGCCCCAGTGGAAAGTGAGAGGAATGGCCTGTGTAATTTGGGGGCTAACATACTGTAAAACTACAAATCCTGTAATCTTCTATGATGGGTTTTATGAGATGTGAAACCCCCACTAGTAGGACCAAAGAAGAAACTGCACACTATGACAGAAATACTTTTCTATTGATTATTTGAGTTAACTGTAGCTATACAACACTGTCAGATGTTTTAGTTTAACCTTTAAATATTCCAAAACTATAGCTAAACATAGTAAATTGAATTCTGACCTGAGGAAATTCTCATTGTCAGTTGGGTTTCTTGTGTTCTTACGAACTTCCTCTGAGTGGCATTAATTGTGGTGCTGTTGCTTTCCTGCAAATGTATAGTTACTTAATGTGAGTACTTAAGTATAGTTACTTAATTAAGTATAGTTCTGAACCAGGTCTGATTTAACCACCAGCCATATTCTCACTGTGTTCTTTCCTGTGTGCTGCTCAGTCACGGCAACTGTGACACGCTGACCGACCCAAAGCTACAGTTGTGATCAAATTTATTCAACCCCCAATGCTGCGAAGGGTTTTATGGAATTCAGTGCACATTTGTAATTGTGTTCATAATGAAATCTTACAAGGACTTGTTAAAGAACTAAATGCAACTAAGATAGCATCAATTTTTTTTGTCATAAAGTATTAAATGGCCTTTTTGTGATTTCTTCATTGACACAATTATTCAACCCCTTTACGACTACCACTCCTAAGAACAGAGGTTCATTCCAGTGTTTTCCATCAGGTATTGAAAACATCTGTGGATGTCAACGAGCAGCAATCAAGCATGATAAGCACCAATTAGGCAGATTTAAAAGGACTGTGATACTCAGCTCCTTCTAGACATCTACTGGTGTGTTTCCAAGCATGGTGAAGGCAAGAGAATGGTCCCAGAAGACAAGAGAAGAGGTTATTGCTCTTCACAAGAATGGCAATGGATATAAAAAGATTGCGAAGTTGTTAAATATTCCAAGAGACACTATCGGAAGTATCATTCGCAAGTTCAAGTTAAAGGGCACAGTGGAAACGTTACCTGGTCGTGGCAGAAAGAAGATCCTGACCGCGACTGCTGTGCGCTACCTGAAGCGTAATGTGGAGAAAAATCCCCGCGTGACTGCTAAGGAACTGAAAAAAGACCTGTCAGATGTGGGCACTGAAGTTTCAGCTCAGACAATAAGGCGCGCACTGCATAACGAAGACCTCCATGCCAGAACGCCCAGACGCACCCCCTTGCTGACTCCAAAGAACAAGAAAAGTCGACTGCAGTATGCCAAAAGTCATGTGGACAAGCCACAAAGGTTTTGGGACAGTGTACTGTGGTCAGATGAAACTAAATTAGAACTGTTTGGGACAATGGACCAGCGCTATGTTTGGAGAAGGAAGAACCAGGCTTATGAACAAAAGAACACCTTGCCTACTGTGAAGCATGGCGGGGGGTCAATTATGCTTTGGGGCTGTTTTGCTTCTAATGGTACAGGAAAGCTTCAACGTGTGCAGGGTACCATGAATTCCCTTCAGTACCAGGAGATCTTGGAGGAAAATGTGATGGAGTCAGTCACAAACCTGCGGCTTGGGAGACGTTAGACCTTCCAACAGGACAATGATCCGAAGCACACATCCAAGTCCACTAGAGCATGGTTGAACATGAAAGGTTGGAACATTCTAGAGTGGCCATCGCAATCACCAGACTTAAATCCAATTGAGAACCTCTGGTGGGACCTAAAGAAGGCAGTTGCAGTGCGCAAGCCTAAGAATGTGACTGAACTGGAGGCTTTTGCCCATGTAGAATGGGCTAAGATACCCATAGGTCGCTGCAAGACACTTGTGTCAAGCTATGCTTCACGCTTGAAAGCTGTCATAACTGGAAAAGGATGTTGTACTAAGTACTAAAAAATAATGTCACTAGGGGGTTGAATAAAACTGATAATGATGTGAGCACAGTAAAGACATTTGTGGTTATTCCATCATAAATATTATGTTATGTTTGTCTAATTTATAAGTGCCTCTTTGATATAATTGTAAATAAGATGACTGAAATGATCAAAATCAATGTCAAACTGGCCAAAACACTTTATTTCAGTGGGGGTTGAATAAATTTGATCACAACTGTAGTTTGTGTACCTGCTAGGCGCTGATGAACAGCAGAGAGTCCACTGTGTTGGGGGCGAGCACCGCCTCCCACTGCAAGCCGCCTCCCACTGCAAGCCGCCTCCCACTGCAGGCCGCCTCCCACTGCATCTAGGCAGGAATTTCTCACAGGAAATGACTAGCGTGTCACATGGCGGTCGTGGCCTGTCTGGGGCCGTTTCCTGCAGGCCGCAGGCCTTGACCATGTTTGCAGCTTGCAGTTGCACTTTAGATTTGTTTGTGTACCTTAGTTTACTGACTACCCGTACTAATGTTTAGTGGCTGAAACTGATCAGTTAGTAAACCTGGAGTTAAAACCGCTGGAGCCTAAAGCAGGTTTTAGCCGGCGTTTTTAATGGATGGGGGTAGGGTTGTTAACTCTTAATGGTTCTTCTGAAACAGACTCCTGCATTACACGAAAGAATCCACGAAGCCCACTGTCCAACCTTCAGGGCACCAACACCATCAACGAGAAGTCAGCCAGGTACGGCAGCCCAAAGGGGACAAGCAGTCATGCATCCGTCTCTTCATATTGTAAACCAAATGTCCTCAGCCCTGTCCCTCCTCACTCGATCCCTACCGTCCCCGCGTCTCAGGGACGGCTACGTCAGCTGCAACGGCCGGAGCTCCAGGCCCGGACGTCTGGCGTCCGCTGGCTCCTCCCACGAGGATGACGGCATCTTTGTCAACGCCATGAGCAGCAAGCTACTGGAGAGAGCGCAGGGCATCCTCATGTGAGTCACCGTCGGTCACGCCCTGATCTGGAGGGGAGGGGGGTGCTGGGTAATGGAGTTCTCCAGTGATCAGTGTCAAGCTTCTGCTCCTCTTCACAGGCGAAACAAGAACTACAAGGCCAAGCTTTGTCTTCCAAAGGTACGACACTCGGTGCCTGCAGATATCATCCAGCACACACACTTCATCATAGCTACTGGAGGTTGTTTATTTACAGAAATGGGCGTGTTGGCTGTAATCTAAGATCAGAGGATGTGTTTGGGGGGGGGAGTGCCCGTGTGTTGCTCGCTCGGTTTATGCTTTGCAGTTCATTCTGTGTGCAGCATCTGTTAAACGTGAAGTCTCTGAAGCACCTGAGCAGCCTGACGCTTCATGACCGCATCACCAAGTCTCTCCTCCACCTGCACAAGAAGAAGAAGCCACCCAGCATCAGCGCCCAGTTTCAGGTCAGACACTCTGCTCCATCCACACAAACGTTCTCCAGCAGATGGAGTTGGAGAAAACTCGTCTGCCAGTTTCACACTGGAGATTTCCCAGACACTGTAAAACCGTAGAACTGCGCTTGGTGATGGGAGAAGAAGGTGGTGGTGTAAGTGTTGCTGGTGGTTCTGTGTCCTGCAGGCGTCTCTCAACAAGCTGATGGAGACCCTAGGGCAGTCGGAGCCCTACTTTGTGAAGTGCATCCGCTCCAACGCCGAGAAGGTACTGCTGCCTCTGGGCAACCTGGTGTCAAAGGCTGCACGCTTGTTTAATGGGGTAATGAAAGAGAGGAGGAGGCAATAATCCTATAGCGCTCTCTCACCATCTCTCTCTCTCTCTCTCTCTCTCACCATCTCTCTCTCTCTCTCTCTCTCTCTCTCTCACCATCTCTCTCTATCTCTCTATCTCTCTCTCCCTCTCTCTATCTCTCTATCTCTCTCTCCCTCTCTCTATCTCTCTCTCTCTCTCTCTCCCTGTCTCTCTCTCTCTCTCTCTCTCTCTCTCTCTCTCTCTCTCTCTCTCTCTATCTCCCACCCTATCTCCGTCTCTGTCTCACTTGCTCGCTCTCTCCCTCGCTCTCTCTGTCTCACTTGCTCGCTCTCTCCCTGTCTCTCTCTCTCTCCCTCTCTCTCTCTCTCTCCCTCTGTCTCACTGGCTTGCTCTCTCCCTCTCTCTCTTTCTCTCTCTTGCTCTCTGTCCCTTTCTCCCTTTGTCTCTCTCTCTCTCTCTCTCTCCCTCTCTCTCTCTCACTGTCTCCCTCTCCATCTCTCTCTCCCTCTCTCTTGCTCTGTTTCTCCCTCTCTCTATCTCCCTCTCTCCCTCTTTCTCTTTCTCTCCCTCTTTCTCCCTCTCTTTCTCTCCCTCTCCCTCTCTCTCACTGTCTCCTGCAGCTTCCTCTACGCTTTAACGATGCACTGGTTCTGAGGCAGCTGAGGTACACTGGGATGCTAGAAACAGTAAGAATTCGCCAGTCTGGATACAGCATCAAGTACACCTTTCAGGTACAGCGGGCACACACACACACACACACACACACACACACACACACACACACACACACACACACTAACTCAAGGGCTACTGACACCTCGGCTGTGAAATTCTTTGACAAACGATTGCTGTGTTGTCTGGTAAAGGCCCTGCTGAGAGCCACTGCCAGGCTGAGTTCACAGTTTGGTTGTCTCTGCAGGACTTCGCACACCACTTCCACGTGCTGCTACCAGACGGCACCGGGAACAGTCAGGCTGGCGTCCGAGAGTTCCTGCAGAGACTCGACCTCGACCCAGATGGGTATCAAGTTGGCAAAACCATGGTACCGTCTCTTCATCTCTTACTTGAGTTTTCCCAATCTCATCTGTCAGTGCGAGTTATGTTCAGAACGGTTTATTGTTCACTATTTATAGTGTGCTACTCTTGAGCTGTTTTAAAATGGTAATATTCTGGGATTTGGAAGGATTTAAAATGCCTTAAAATAAACAATAAGCAATAAATAAATAAATAAATAAAAGGAGCCAGAAAAAAAAGATTCTCAGAAGTGTGTGTGTATGTGTGTGTGTGTGTCTGTATGTGCGTGTGTGCGTATGTCTGTATGTGCGTGTGTGCGTATGTCTGTATGTGCGTGTGTGTGTCTGTGTGCGTATGTGTGTCTGTTCCAACCAGATTTTTTGAAAAGTTGATGTAAGTGCTTCTCAAACTGTGACTCACCCGTCTTCATGGTCGTAGAGACGGTAATGGCGGAGACAGTTAGTAATGGCGGAGACAGTTAGTAATGGCGGAGACAGTTAGTAATGGCGGAGACAGTAATGGTGGAAGAGTCTTGTTCTCCTCTCAGGTGTTTCTACGGGAAGCTCAGAGGCAGAGACTGCAGGACCAGCTCCACCAGGAGGTGTTGAGGAGGATCGTGGCTCTGCAGAGGAGGTTCAGAGCCCTGCTGGAGCACCGTCTCTTCACCAGCCAGAGGAGAGCTGCCCTCGTCATACAGGTAGGGAGGAGTCCGTCTGTCCAAACCCCTGTGGGCCATTTCACAGCGCAGTGCTGTTGAACGTCCCCATGAGTCTGGACCTGCAGACCTCGAAGGGAAGAGGCCGCCCATGTTGGCAGAAGGTTCTTCAGCACTAGACGAGGTCGCGTAGACGCAGGAACGGGCCCTGCCGACCCAGAAAAGCCCAGACGATGCTGTTATACACAACATGAACGGGCCAAATCACTCTACTCTGTCCTCTGGGTCAGTAGTGAGGGGGCAGATGTTCTGAGAACACATCGCAGGTCAAAGGGTGATGGGTTTGGCGACTTGGGCAACTGACAGACTTCTGTTTGACAGTCAGAACTCTCTTTCCATTGGTTGTTTTGGATCTTTGTGTGTGTGTGTGTGTGTGTGTGTAAATGAATGTCAGAATGTTTTATTAATTTCATTTCTGAAATGTAAATATGCTCTGTTTGGTAAATATGTCACACCAAGGGAACGTCTCTGAGTGTATTTATCTCCAGTTGGTGCGTCCATCTGCTTCGTGCTGAGATCTAGAAACAAAAATGACATCAGAGGCGCAATAAGGCTCTCGGAGGTGTTTTTGAAATGGTATTATCGTTCCCTAACTGACATCTTTGATTTAGTCAAGCTGAGGGAAAGGTTTTTTTTCTTATCTGGTCCCCCGTACAGGCGAGTCTTGAGCTGCCAGAAGCAACATGATGTTTTAAGCCTCTGCAATGCAGAAATCTGGTGCAAAAGTGTCCAGTATGCTTCACTTACTTAAAGGCATTCTAATAAGAATAAAGATGTGAACGTTCAACAAACTGGTTACCATCACCCAGAACATTTGAACTCTTTTGTTGTTTCCAGTACATAAAATAGAAATTGGGGGGGGGGGGGGGATCTTGAGCTGAACACTACTGCCAGTGTGTCTAGCCCACTTGTCTGTCCACAAGATCCGACTGCTGACGGCAGGAGCAGAATGAATTCTGATGTGTACTGAAATATTTAAACTGCTCAGATCCACCAAACATGTCTCCTCGCAGTGGGAGGTGCTTCATCTCGCAGAGGCTCCGAGTCCCACTGCACTTCCTGAAGACAGAACAGGCCTAGCGAAAGCAATCAGACCCCCAGACAAGCACAAGCTAAATATAGTCCTACAGTAGACCTGGCAGAGCAACGCTGGGCTGGATGCCCAGGATGGATCTGCTAATGTCTGACAGATTTGAGTCGTTGATCACAAAGGGTGTCTTAACATTTACTAATTATTAATCAGGTTATGATCATTTTAAGGTCATCCCAGTGGGCTCTGATGCCCATATGGTGATCCAATATAGATTTTTTACATCTTAGATCATAGTCATTATTTCTTTTTAACAAATCTAAAGTGTCAGAGCACAGAACAGAGGCTCTTGCAGCATATATGGACATGCACCCAGATGTATGCGGGGACACATTTGCCTTGCGTGTCTCTCAGTGTCTCCGTGTCTCCTTCACACAGCGCTGGTGGCGTAAGTGTGTGCTCACCCAGTGCGGCGAGCACGCCGATGTGCAGGAGCTCCAGCAGGGGGCAGCGGTGTGCGTGCAAACGGCCTGGCGGGCCTGCCGGGCCAGGAGGTTCTATCTGCTGCAGAGGGAATCCGTCCTGCTGCTCCAGAGGGGCTGGCGGCGGTGGGCAGGGCGCAGGTGGGCGGCCGCGGTCCTGATCCAGGCCGTCTGGAGAGCTCACAGGCAGAGACGGAGCTACCTGCACCTGCGCCGAGCCGTCGTGACGCTGCAGGCGGCCTGCAGGGGGCGCCGGGCCCGCCAGAGGTAGCAGACTTTCTGTTGCTAATGACTTTTGACACGTTTCATAATCATTAACTTATTTTGAATTGTGCTCATTAAAATTAGAAGCTGGTTTCTTTCTTTAGTAATGGTGCCTTGAAAGGTCATGGCTGTCCGTGATGTACTGACATTATTATGTGCTCTTCATCACTTTGTCGTTGTCCTCATCGCCTGGTCACGCCACGCAGGTGTAGGTTCCTGAGAGAGGAGTGGAAAAGAACTGGAGAAGTGAGTGATCAGCAGGAGAACGCAGGAGAAACTATACACGGCCTCCAAATGCTTACAGAAGCAGAGCAGAGCTCACAGGAGGAGACCTCACAAGATCTTAGAGCGGCAATGGAAAACCTGCCAGTGGAACCTTCCAGAACCCTGGATGACAGTACGCTCAAGAGTCGAGCCAAGCGTGAGAGCAGGAGGAAGAGAGAGCTGGAGCAGGCTACGTTTAGCTTGGAACTGCTGAAGGTTCGGTCCAATAGTGTTCCTGCCTCCGACCGGCCCCTCTCCTCCAATGAAAATGCAACGTCCTCGGAGGCCCCTCCCCTGCAGTACTCTGCTCAGAGCTCCATTGACAGCCATGGAAGCTTCGAGCTACTTGATGTGGATGATGCAGAGCTGGACACCACTGATCATCATCATCATCATCATCATCATATGTCCACAAATCAGCCCTTATCATTGAATGGGAATAAAAGTGACATAAATATGGCAGAAACTGAAACAGAAGGGACACAAACAAGAACGCCGGAAGAATCCAGCCCAGCCGAGCTAAGCAAAAAGTCCGCAAAGCCTCTGTTTTATATATCGGATGAAAGCAATAGTCCTGTCCACCAGGGGGCGCACTCGCTATCTGGATCCAAGCCTGTGCGAGAGAGAAAGGAGTCTGTAGTAGTCCTCATAAGCATGCAGAAGGAGAGTCCTGTGGATCAGAGCAGCCTCGAAGCCCTGGAGAAACTAGAGCAGGAGGCCGAGGGGAGGCCAGACGTGGACCAGCAGGAGAAAACCTCGTCGGTGATGGAACCTCCACAAACCCCCTTAAATCACGCAACCATCCACACACACCAGCTGCCTCCGGATCCATGGCTCAGCCAGGAGCTCTCATCTGGTGCGGCCCACTCAAAAGCACGAAGTTCAACGCAGGACGTGGCCTCTGAAACCAGGACGGAGGAGGATGTGGGAAAAGTGGCATCTCAGAAGAAGGCCGTCACTCACAGCATCAGCATCAGTATGAAGGAGAAAGCTGCCAACCTGGCGTTCTCTCCGAAACGCAGCAGACTGGCCTTCTCCAAGTGAGTGCAGTGTCCTACATCACATCTTGGGTTTCCACAAAAATAACATGCAACACAACGCCAAGCGGCTACTAAAGAGCAAACGGATTAAAACATGCATTATTTCACTGCAGATGGGAACCTATTACGAACCTAATATGTTATGTTAAATTTCTTACTAATCATATGCATCAGGGGGAATAAAAGAAAAATATTTTGATCGGTCAGGTATTGTTACATAACTGACACAGATCTGTTGTTTGTCACTCAGGTCCGATAAAGACCTGGTGAACCAGGAACGCTCCGTGGCCTTGCAGAGGGAGAGGATGTTGGGTTTCAGATCACTAAAGACCAAAGAGGTAAAGACTGACGTACATGCAGACATTTCTCATTATTTCAGAGCCGAATGGAATCATCAGGCAGTTTACAGACAAGATTTGAATGTTGTATATGTTGTCCTAACACGACTTCTCTAACCAAATGCTGTTGGTTAAAAAACAACAGAACTTTGTAAACACTGTGATGTTTTGAGCAAATCAACATTACACTAGGAAATACCATGTAAAATAAGAACTTGGTATAAAGGGAGACCTGTCCTGGAAATGTATAAAATGAGGCAACTACAGTATGTGTGGATTTGAACAAGTGTTGCTTGTGTGTTGCATTTCAACCCTAGACGCCTACAGTTTGAACAAGCTGTACATGAATGCATTATACAAGACATGGAGGACTTTCTTTTTTAAGCTCATGATCTTACATAATACCTGAGAATATAAAATCATCAATGCACAATGTTTTGTCATTACTATTTGACAGAATTCTGAAATCATGCCTTTTCACATATTTGGTGTCATATCAGTTGGACAGCTTATTCCTCCTAATTTGTTGATTGGGTTTTGTTGTAATGAATCGATGGGAACGGTCAGGTGGCCCGGGCTGGCGGCCCAAAGAAGGCCCGCATGGCTCGGACCCGCTCCGACTTCCTGACCCGCGCCTGTAGCACCGAGGCCGATTCTGACGACGAGGACGATGAAGATTATGAATACACGCCTGTACACTCTCACACGCTGCCCCTACTCGAGTCCACAGGCCCGGTCAGCACCGAACAGGCCTTCCACAGTGACTCGGAGATGGTAAACTGGCTTCAGCAGTGACCCCCCCCCCCCCCCCCCCCCCCCCCCCCTCCCCCCAATCTCCCTTCTAACCAGCCCCAGTGCAGGCATCATTTTTAGCCACTGGCTGAACCAGCTGGGTGCTGAGACCGGTTGTGTGGTTCCCACCGAGAAAGGCCTTGTCACTAACTCAACATTCCCCTACAAATGTCAACTTTGGTATTGTTTAAAGCCTGGAAGTGATGATGAATGGATCACAACTGTCCAAAGACATCTCCAGTGGCACCATCCGTTCCTTCAGCCAGTATTCACATCCAGTCCTTCAAGAGTTGATGTGAACCTAACCACACATCAACAGCAGTGTTTCAAAACTGGGTTGGTTGTGTTTGTTGGGGAATATTGGTTTTGTGTAAAATGGGCCCCATTTTCCTAACCTGCTCCAGGTTTCCCCACCTGTTCTGGTTACTACCTCCACACAGCGCCTTTCTGATCTGTTAACCTGGAGAGTTTACACTGACCTTAACACCAAACCTTCTACACTGTACTGGCACCTCCTGCCTTGATTGTAGATGAAGAAGATGCTCCGCCGAGAAGACCTAACCATCTTGTTCTTTCTCTTTTCTGTATTCTGAGTAGTTTGAACTTTTTGTGAAGTTGATAACCCGCATGGAGTAGCCATTAATAAATCTGCTAAAGGCTAAAGCGCTCTGTCCCTGTCTGGCACTCACATGAGTCTCTCCTCGGCCCTCCCTCTCCACCTCATTCACTCACATATTCATTCACACCGACTACTTATTTCCATCCAATAAATGTCAAATATACAATTTTGCAGTAAGGGAAAAACATTACAACAAGACTTTCGTGAACTTTCAACAAACCTTTCATTTAACATTCTGATCTGATCTCTCTCTCTCTCTCTCTCTCTCTCTCTCTCTCTCTCTCTCTCTCTCTCTCTCCTGTCCCCCTTGTTCTTTAGCCCTCTCAGAAAGAGCAGAAGCGGCTGCAGAAGACCATGTCTTCAGGAGATCTGGGGAAGGTGGACTCTCTGAGGAAGTCCTCATCACAAACAGATGGCAGGTCAGAACCTCCTGCACGCTCTCGTGTTGAATGAAAGCTGAAGTCTCCACGTGGCGCTATAGTGCATGTGATGTTTCATCTGCACCTCAGCAGGGTCAGGGGTAAAATGCGCTTCTGGGGAAAGTCAAAGCATGGTGATAAGAAGGTGCCCACCAGGGGGCGCTCAGAAGATGCAGATGCCACCAACACCAACAATGGTAAGAGTGGAGACTGTCTTAGTGTGATTTTCTAGAAGATACTTTCAGCATAAGCAGCTTGTCAGCATCTCTCTCTCTCTCTCTCTCTCTCTCTCTCTCTCTCTCTCTCTCTCTCTCTCTCTCTCTCTCTCTCTTTCTCTCTCTCTCTCTCTCTCTCTCTCTCTCTCTCTCTCTCCTCAGACTCCCCCACTGGCAGCCCCGAGCGGGCTGGAGCGCCAGACCCACGTCGGGACAGTAAGGAGAACCGGGAACCAGAAGCAAGGATGATGATGATGATGATGTCGACGAAGAGGAGACGCAGCGTGAAGATCAGCAGCGTGACCCAGGACCCTGCTGCGTGGCAGAATGACTCCATCCACATCCTCACCCGCACGGCAGACTACCGCAGCATGAACGATTTCCTCATCAAGAAGGTGGCGTCACCTCACCACGCAGCACACGGGCCTTCATGGCCGTGCCTCTGTGGGACCGCATGGGAAGTGTATTCAGTATTAGATTAGATTATAGGAATTATTAGATCATGTATCTAAACCATGTCAAGGAGCAAACACCACAGATTTAGAGCAGTGGTCTCCAGTCCGGCTTCTAACCTAATGTCCAGTAGAGTTTAGATACACGTTGTAGCAGTTCTGCAAGGAGATACACCAGAAGAGTTGATGACCAGAATGGGTCTAGACTAGTAACCTCAGTTTGCTTTCAATCCTTTTTCTCATTAACTATGCGTGAATTTCTATGTGCCAGATAAATGATCTGGAGACAGAAGACAGTAAGAAGGACACACCTGTGGACGTTGTCTTTAAGAAGGCTCTGAAAGAGTTCCGCATCAATATTTTCAACTCCTACTCCACTGCCTTAGCTGTGAGTATCCGTTTCCCAGAGAAATGACCATCTGATGGTCAGGCCGGAGCAAACGTGAACCTTGGACTTTGCGCTTTCTCCCACTCAGATGGACGATGGAAGGAGCATTCGCTACAAGGACCTGTACGCGCTCTTTGAGCACATCCTGGAGAAGAGCATGCGTCTGGAGCGGAGGGACTGGTCCGAGTCTCCCGTAAAAGTCTGGGTCAACACCTTCAAAGTCTTCCTGGATGAGTTCATGACCGAGTACAAACCCATGGATGGCACCATGAGCAAGGTAGCGCTTGTAGACCACACGCCCTGATCCGTCTGTGGTAGCGCTTGTAGACCACACGCCCTGATCCGTCTGTGGTAGCGCTTGTAGACCACACGCCCTGATCCGTCTGTGGTAGCGCTTGTAGGCCACACGCCCTGATCCGTCTGTGGTAGCGCTTGTAGGCCACACGCCCTGATCCGTCTGTGGTAGCGCTTGTAGGCCACACGCCCTGATCCGTCTGTGGTAGCGCTTGTAGACCACACGCCCTGATCCGTCTGTGGTAGCGCTTGTTGACCACACGCCCTGATCCGTCTGTGGTAGCGCTTGTAGACCACACGCCCTGATCCGTCTGTGGTAGCGCTTGTTGACCACACGCCCTGATCCGTCTGTGGTAGCGCTTGTAGGCCACACGCCCTGATCCGTCTGTGGTAGCGCTTGTAGGTCACACACCCTGATCCGTCTGTGGTAGCGCTTGTAGACCACACGCCCTGATCCGTCTGTGGTAGCGCTTGTTGACCACACGCCCTGATCCGTCTGTGGTAGCGCTTGTAGGCCACACGCCCTGATCCGTCTGTGGTAGCGCTTGTAGGCCACACGCCCTGATCCGTCTGTGGTAGCGCTTGTAGGCCACACGCCCTGATCCGTCTGTGGTAGCGCTTGTTGACCACACGCCCTGATCCGTCTGTGGTAGCGCTTGTTGACCACACGCCCTGATCCGTCTGTGGTAGCGCTTGTAGACCACACGCCCTGATCCGTCTGTGGTAGCGCTTGTTGACCACACGCCCTGATCCGTCTGTGGTAGCGCTTGTAGGTCACACGCCCTGATCCGTCTGTGGTAGCGCTTGTAGACCACACGCCCTGATCCGTCTGTGGTAGCGCTTGTTGACCACACGCCCTGATCCGTCTGTGGTAGCGCTTGTAGGCCACACGCCCTGATCCGTCTGTGGTAGCGCTTGTAGGTCACACGCCCTGATCCGTCTGTGGTAGCGCTTGTAGACCACACGCCCTGATCCGTCTGTGGTAGCGCTTGTTGACCACACGCCCTGATCCGTCTGTGGTAGCGCTTGTAGGCCACACGCCCTGATCCGTCTGTGGTAGCGCTTGTAGGCCACACGCCCTGATCCGTCTGTGGTAGCGCTTGTAGACCACACGCCCTGATCCGTCTGTGGTAGCGCTTGTAGACCACACGCCCTGATCCGTCTGTGGTAGCGCTTGTTGACCACACGCCCTGATCCGTCTGTGGTAGCGCTTGTAGACCACACGCCCTGATCCGTCTGTGGTAGCGCTTGTTGACCACACGCCCTGATCCGTCTGTGGTAGCGCTTGTAGGTCACACGCCCTGATCCGTCTGTGGTAGCGCTTGTAGACCACACGCCCTGATCCGTCTGTGGTAGCGCTTGTTGACCACACGCCCTGATCCGTCTGTGGTAGCGCTTGTAGGCCACACGCCCTGATCCGTCTGTGGTAGCGCTTGTAGGCCACACGCCCTGATCCATCTGCACCGTTTCTTTTATTCTGATGTCTTTGTCACAGGCTCCGAAACCAGAACGCAAGAAGAGAAGGAAAAAGGAGACCGATATTGTGAGTTGCAGCTTTTAAAAGATCCCCTCAGCACTGATTTTAGATCAGTTTTCCCTCTTTGAAGTTAAAAAGCTTTTCTACCATCCAACTGATCCTGGTTCAGATGTAAAGCACAGTGTCATTATCGGAGCCCTAACCCTTCTGCAGGTGGAGGAACACATGGGCCACATATTCAAGTCCACTCAGTACAGCATCCCAACATACTGCGAGTTCTGCTCCTCTCTCATCTGGATGATGGACAAAGCTTGTGTCTGCAAATGTGAGTTTTTTATTTTTTTTGTATTTTATTTCTGTCTGGTGTGTCATGGGCAGAGCTGGACAGAAGTCCGTTGCCAGATGTTCCTCAGAGTGCACTTACACTCATTCTACCTTATTTTCTTGGGTGTACCTGTGTGTCTGCGTTAGCTGCAAAGTAAGATCAGTTTGAGTGGGTGGTTCTGGCTAAGCCGCCTCCCCAGGGTCTGGAGAACATCGTAATCACGCTGGGCCCATCCAGCCGCACATTTATCTGCTTTTACCTGTGAATTAGCTGGAATGCCCTGTTCCTCCACTCATTCTCCCAGTCAGTAATTCTTTCTCACAGAATTTCTTCTCTCTCTCTCTCTCTCTCTCTCTCTCTCTCTCTCTCTCTCTCTCCATCTTTCAGTCTCTCTCGCTCTCCCTCTCTCTGACTCTCTATCACACTCTGCCTCAACCTTTGTCTGTCACCCCCCTCTCTCTCTCTCTCTCTCTCTCTCTCTCTCTCTCTCTCTCTCTCTCTCTCTCTCTCTCTCTCTCTCTCTCTCTCTCTCTCCCTCCCTCCCCCCCTCCCCCCTAGTCCAGTACAGGGAGCGTCTGTACTCTGCCCTTCATGTTGAAGGCAGCAGGATGTGATTCTTGGGTTGGAGTGTTTTATACTGAAAGCTGAATTTTCATTTCTGTTTTCTGTGTCAGTGTGTCGCTACGCATGTCACAGGAAATGCTGTTTAAGAATGACCACTAAATGTAGCAAGAAGGTAAGGAAGTGTTCACTCTGAAATATAACCTGGGTTATTCATGCATATGTGCCAACTGTGCATAAGATCTTGAAATATTTCTGGAAATAAGGTATTTATGCATAGCAATAAAGTATATATATGTGTGTGTGTGTGTGTGTGTGTGTGTAGTTTGACCCAGAACAGTCTTCTCGGCAGTTTGGCGTAGAGTTGTCTCGTTTAACCAGTGACGAGAGAACCGTACCTGTAGTGGTGGAGAAGCTCATCAACTACATAGAGATGCATGGCCTCTACACAGAAGGCATCTACAGGAAGTCTGGATCCACCAATAAGATCAAGGAGCTGAAGCTGGGCCTGGACACAGGTGAGCACCTGCTCCACCCTCATAGTCCAGCTGCTCCACCTTCATAGTCCAGCTGCTCCACCCAAATAACCCAGGCTGGCCGAACGGATTAAATGTTTGGTGAACAAGTTAACATGTTATAAATGGAGTGAGAGTGGAGTTGAGAGTGAGCTAAATTAACATTCCTAATCTGAATGTATTATATATTACAGACCTAATTTCACCAACAAGAAAACATGTTTTTTGTGACCACGTCATGTTTCCTCATAATGATTGTCCTACTGATACAGTAACAGTATTCTGCAATGCCTCAGCTCTTAACTCTCCTGTTCTCTATCAACATTACCCAGCATTCCCTGCGTGCGTAACCTCTGCACGAGTAGCATTAGCCGCTAACACGTGTGGGCGTTCTGTGCAGTACTCAACCTGCCTTTGAACTCCCATTTCAGACACAAACAGTGTGAATCTGGACGACTACAACATCCACGTCATCGCCAGTGTCCTGAAGCAGTGGCTGCGGGATCTGCCTAACCCTCTCCTGACCTTTGAACTGTATGAGGAGTTCATCAGGGCCACAAGTATGGTGACCGTGTGTGCTGGCATCATTAGTGTGAGCAGGTAGCCTGGGGACTGCGGCCCCTTTTAACGACGCGCTCTCGTGTTGCTGTCGTGCTCCGCGCAGGTTTGCAGGACAAGAGAGAAGTGGTGAGAGGCGTGTACACAGTAATCGACCAGCTCAACAGGACCCATCTCAACACCCTGGAGAGACTCGTCTTCCACCTCGTAAGGTAAAATGGAGAAAATAGTTTTTGCGGGTGAAACTGGCTCAACTAGGAAACTGCAGTCATTTTAATGATGATGATGGTAGGGAAAAGGCAATGCAGATATACCCTCACCGGCCACTTTATTAGGTACACCTGTCCACCTGCTCATTAACGCGAATGTCGAATCAACCAATCACATGGCACCAGCTCAATGCATTTAGGCATGTAGACATGGCCAATCTGCTGCAGTTCAAACCGTATTTCAGAAACTGCTGATCTACTGGGATTTTCACGCACAACCATCTACAGGGTTTACAGAGAATGGCTCGAAAAAGAGAAAATGTGGGACGTGAGATTCACATCATGGATGTGCAGCCGACAAATCTGTAGCAACTGTGTGATGCTGTCATGTCAATATGGACCAGACTCTCTGAGGAATGTTTCTAGTAGCTCGTTGAATCTACGCCACAAAGGATTAAGGCAGTTCTGAAGGCAAAAGCCCGGTACTAGCAAGGTGTACCTAATAAAGTGGTCGGTGACTGTATATTTCAGTCTTTGGCTTCACACATCTCTTATAACATGTGTTCCGTTTCATGATGTATGGTGTACTGCTGTCAACAGGTACTGAAAATATTTTTAAAAAACGCAGACATTCGAATGTGAAACTTAATATTCGATTGTGGGGGGGGGGGAGGCTGTACGCTCCAGCAGTAATCCCATGAGATTACATACCACAGCTGGATGTCTTACGACCTCTCCCGTAGCGTAGCTGAACTGTCACAGACGAGGCCAACTTCCTGCTCTTTGTTGTTCTTGGAAATGTGTGCCCTAAATCTCGTTAAACAAAAATATAAAAGTAGGCTACTGTACTCACTAAGCAGATACTGAAGTCTAGAGACAGAAGCTTCATAACTTGCATTCCCCAATGGGCTGATTATTATTTCCCGTTTATGTCAAGTTAAAAGGCAGGTTTATGATGAAATAAATAAACCTATATAAGCAGTTATGCATCTGTCCGTATAAGCAGTTATGCATCTGTCCGTATTGGTTAGTGCTATTATGGACGTAATGCAAAAGACTGCAAAAATAGATCCTTGAATTGTTCGAATCAATGTATTGCTTTTTTTTAATCATCAAATGTCATTTTTGTTTATGTTTCAGGATCTCTCTTCAGGAAGAGACTAATCGAATGTCTGCTAATGCTCTGGCTATTGTGTTTGCCCCATGTATCCTGCGATGTCCTGACACCATTGACCCTTTACAGAGCGTCCAGGACATTAGCAAGACCACTGCGTAAGATATCACTGGCGGGTGTGTGGGAGGGGCTGTTTGTCTGTGGGAGGGGCTATTTGTCTGTGGGAGGGGCTATTTGTGTGTATGCGGCACATGTGTTTCCCTGTTCAGCTGTGCATTTTTTCCACATGTGGCCGGTTTGCTCCTCAGCTGTGTGGAGCTGATCATCTGTGAACAGATGACCAAGTACAAGGCCAGACTGAAGGACATCAGCACTCTGGAGTTTGCTGAGAGCAAAGCCAAGAGCCGCCTCACACACATCAGAAGGTCTATGGTAAGAGCGCTGACTGTTAAGATCTCAGTAAGAGCACTGTTCTCAGATCAGATCAGAAGGTCTATGGTAAGAGCACTGTTCTCAGATCAGATCAGAAGGTCTATGGTAAGAGCGCTGACTGTTAAGATCTCAGTAAGAGCACTGTTCTCAGGTCAGATCAGAAGGTCTATGGTAAGAGCGCTGACTGTTAAGATCTCAGTAAGAGCACTGTTCTCAGGTCAGATCAGAAGGTCTATGGTAAGAGCGCTGACTGTTAAGATCTCAGTAAGAGCACTGTTCTCAGGTCAGATCAGAAGGTCTATGGTAAGAGCGCTGACTGTTAAGATCTCAGTAATAGCACTGTTCTCAGGTCAGATCCATCCCCCCCAATTATACAAATCCCAAACATTCCAATATTCTGATATGGATTTGTGAATGTGGAGAAATGATGCCTGGTATTCTCCAGCAGGATGAATAATAACTTATCCACGTTTTTCCAGAAGTGCCCAACCCACTAACCCTTGTCTCCCTCTCCCCCCCTCTCCCCCCTACTCCCACTCCCTTCAGAAACCCGTACTAATTGCCGTTAGGTTTATGAGCATAACCCGAACTGCCACCCCGGTATGTATGCAAGTGCGCTGTGCTCTCCGGTCTCTGTGTAGTAACTGTAGTTGTCGTCGCCGTGGCATCGCCGCCATCCCTGTCAATCATCCGTCGTCCTGTCACCTGTCTGGTCTTTCGAGGATGTGGCGATAGAAGAGATCAGATATTTGTTTAGTTAGATCATTTGATTAGTTGGATCGGTTCTTTGTGCAGTTGAAGTGAATAGATACGTGTTCTAATGACTTTGGGCAAGTGGGCAAACTGCCCGTCAGCTGACTGTCCTTGTCTCGGTGTCTCCTCCGACAGAGGACATTTAACTACTAAACTTGGATTCATGGGTCGGAGTGCTTACTGTGTGTTTACAGTGCTGTCCAAGAGCTTGGATGCATGAAGACATTCAGAATTGCACTCTGCTGATGCAGCTGTACTACATAAAAATTCAAAGACAAAAATGTGTGGCTCTGGGTTTGATCTGGTTTAGATCAATGAGGCGATTGCCTCCGTGAGTGCATATTTGATGTTGATAAAGGCAGAAATGCAGAGTTGCTGATATTTTATTGTGAATACTTTGCCATTTGGCTGCTAGACACCAATATAATGCCAAATCAAATTAAATTCAAATGATTTGCTTGTACTGTGCAAACCTGCAAGTGAACAAAGCCAATCTGAGGTCACCTCAGCGCTGACCCCGGCTGACCCAATCGGCTGACCCAATCGGCTCCATGTGAATCCAACACTCTAGCACTCCCGGCCTGCATGCTTCTCACATCGTACTAATGCTTTTTGTTTTCTTGTTTCTTGTCTTGCTTTTGCTTCTCGGCTCAATAATGTGCAGCCAAGCGCAGTTAAAAAGGTAAAGCTCCTTGTGTGTGTGTAGGTCATGTCTGTGTTCAGCATTCTGCCCCCTGCAGGTCGCTCTGAGTACTGTCTCTAGCATAGCACTCATAACTGAATTAATGCCATTTATTACACACTGTGGGTGTCCGATGAAGTATGAAAATTCAAGCTTAAAACCTGCAGAAGCAAGTATATTTTGAACCGTGTGTGAAAATCATAGCAAGAGTGAGGGTCACGTGTCCATTCTCACACTTGCGAGGCGAACGGCCCACGGTGTGGGAGTGACGTCGTGTTTCCACTCGTAAAACATCCTCTGCTCTAGAAGGGTGACCAGCATTTCTGTTCTTCCTGTTGTCTTCATTTCCACCCACAGTCAATGTATCACTCGAGTCGTATTTTGCCGTTTTTCGAGCGTGATGCAGTGAGTTTGGGTTTTCTCTCCCTCTGTGTCTCAGGGTAAAAGCCGGCTATGCAGGAGCAGCCACACCCCCTCCCCCCCCACCAGCCCACGATCCCCGACGGCAGCCGAAGGGGAGGGGCCGGACGAAGAGGGCGGGGACTCCGGCCCGAGCGACCAGCAGCAGACAGCGATGCAACAGGAAGAGAGAGTGCTGACTCAGCAAATAGAAAACCTGCAGAAAGAGAAGTCCGTGTCCTCGCTGCACACCACACGTTTCCAGCCCTCTCGCTGTGTCTACGTGCCAGTCCCTTATCCCGTGTGTGTGTGTGTGTGTGTGTGTGTCGCTGCTGTCCCCGCAGGGAGGAGCTGACGTACGAGATGTTGGCTCTGGAGCCACGTGCCTCTGACGACGAGCTGCTAGAGTCCGAAGCGTCCATAGGAACAGCAGACAGCTCCGAGAACTTGATGACAGAACAAGAAGGTGCGACGTGTGAGACGTGGGGTGAGTCCACATCACTACATTACTAACTACAATTAACTCAACTATTAGAGCAGTGCAGGCCGTCATATTCAGTATAATAAAAATGGGTCTCATTTTCAATTTAAAAAGCAAGATGCTCCACTTACCTCTATTGAACACTAGGTGGCAGTGAAGTAAACAAAACGAATGGACTCGAGTCTTCCCTTTGAGGCCTGCTGAATGTTCATCTGAAAAAAGGTTGTAACATATTGACAGTAATCAGTATAGAATGAACCCAGGAATGAAAGCATGACAAAGTTACATTGTCCTTCGTTTTCACAGTAGCAAGGGTGTTCAAAAGGCCAGTCATGTACCGTACAGTTTAGCCAATAACACGTGACTTAGATGTACAACCAGTTGAGCAGGTCTAAAACAGCCAGACGAGACAGTTACACCAAACACAAACGTGTTCAAACTGAGTCTGGTCATTGCTCATTACACCAGCGGAGTATAAATGAACTGAGCTTCTACACCTCAACTAAATTCCCGTGTGATTACTACCTTACAAAGACCACTTTAGCCTACTACAATGACTATATGTGTAGTATTAAATTAATTGGCCATCAAAGGAAAATCCTTAAGATTTACAATATAGGCTTTGCGTGCATGTGCATGCGCCCGTGTGTGTGTGCGCGTGTGTGTGCGCGTGCGTGCGTGCGTGCGTGCTGAATTGAAATGTCTAAACATCTGCTGTAGTAAGACTGAGATCTCAGCCTAGAGGTTACTAGGTTAATGCGTGTTTCGTTTGGTACAGTGTAACACTCACATATTTTGCTCCACATCCGTTGTAGAGAAAAGCTGCGTCACCGTCCGCTCTCGGAAGTCCGAGTCCAAAAGCAGACGTGCTCTCCAGCGCCAGCCCGAATCTCTGGACTCGGTGGACTCCGCCATGGCCTCCCTCTCCTCCGCCTCCTCCATCCCTCACTACCGCTTTAGGTCCTCCTCCTCCGGCCCGTTCTTCTCCTCCATGGGGGGTGAACAGCTTCCGCTCCCCGAGCTGGAGGCGCCGGACCGGGCCGTGCTCACCGCGCGATGCGCCTCCAGCTCGGAGAAGACGCGGCCGAGGACCAGGGGCAACCGCAGCTGCCCGCCCAGGCCCCGGGAGTCGGGGGACGCAGGGGCCCGGCGGAGGGACACCGAATTTGGGTCGGGGCAGCCACTGGTGCTTTATGGTAATAATGAATTCATGGTGTAAAGACGAGAGCGAGCCCCATATAGGCTGAAGCTGGTATTCAGAGACCCGGAAGCGTCAAAACCGCTGAGAGCGGTGAAGAGAAACGCAAGAAGAGAGCTGAAAAAGTGTGTGTGAAATGTAGAACGAAAGAAAGGCAGAGGGCTACATCTTGAGGACACAGAGGGGCGTAGGATGAGGGTAGTTATCCGTGAGCTCATAGCTTTTCGCTACAGGTTGACGTGGATGCTAACTCAAGCTCTCAGTGCAGGATAATCTGTTGGAGTAGTGGGACAAGATCCGGATGGAGTGACGTTGGGAAAGGGGAAGACGTGGTGGGGGTCAGCCTGCCGAAACAAACGCCCCCACAGCTCCACCCTGCTGGGAGAGGGCCTGCTGGACCGGGCCGCCTCTTGCCGCTTAACCTTGAACTGTCCATCCTCATGTTTACAAAACTGAGCCAATCAGAAGTCAGCTGACTTCAGCAGACTGCATAGCGCTTTGCTAACACTTTTTCATCGCGATCCTGAGATGTCGGCATTTCAGACATTCAGAATGTGCTAAACGTGTAAGATAATATTGTATTATTCAGAGTAAAGAAGCAACATGACGCAGTGCTGCTGTGTGGAGAAAGTTTACTCATCTGGAATCTTTTACAGCAGTGTGTATGTCAGGTTTTTTTTATTTAGGTGCGTCTTTGTGTCAGTGTTGTGTCTCGTAAGCTTGTTTGCATTCTATTTTTCCTATTCAGTTCAAGATATTTTATAGGATAATTTTTTGGGAAGACAAAGGAAACATGAGTGGTTTGACCAGACAACAGCAGCTCTAATGTAGCTCTCTCTATTCATAATGAATATGTCCACATGACAACATGATTTCTGTTTTCTCACGTTCTCTTGTTTTTTTTAATGATTGCATATTAGTGTTTTGTGTGACCAAATCAGGACTTGAAGTATTTGTTTCATTTTATATTATCTATTTTTATGTGGCTGATTTAAATACTGTTCCTAATATATTGTTGTTTTAATGTCCTTTCCCGATTATATAAATATATATCTTTTTTATGAGAGCCATCTTTATCTTCATTTACAGTTTTCTTTTATGCCATTAGCAAACGTTGCTTGTCTCTTCACAGCAGGTCTAAAATCCTCTTAAAGAATAATATCTCAATCATATAGCTGGAGAATGTCAGAATAGTACAATCTTAGTCACACACACACACACACACACACACACACACACACACACACACACACACACACACACACATTTGAAGCCTCATTCCCATTAACCTTGTGCACTAGTACAGTTGCAGAAACCAGTTTATACCCACTAATCATGTACTTTTATAGAAGCACACAACGTTGTTCTGTTCACAGTATATACTGTACTGCATTTAGTACTGTACTGCATTTAGTACTGTACTGCATTTAACAACCACTCCCATCATCCTTTCAGGAAAAGTGTTCCAGTGAAGTTGTTTACTCCTTGTTATGTGCTGTTACAACTATCTCACATAATCTACCAGTCAGCATATAGTGTGAATGTTCCCTGTGGTGTAATAGATCAAGTAACATGAAGCTGCATTGCTCGTGTCTCAGTGTTATGGTGACTTGCAAACTTTTCCTTTCCTTCTCCAGCAGCGTTTGAACTAGACGAGTCTTGCCTCGTTCTGTGGCCATGAGGCTAGTCTCGTTCTGTAGCCCGCTGGGTGACACTATTTCCAGATGTCTTATTCAGTTTGTTTGTAGTCTGAAGGCTGAGCCGGGGTGGTTCCGCTTTCCAAAAGCTTTGCACAGATCTCCATATGTGAACAGGACAACAAGAAAAAAGAAAAGAAAAAAAAAACCCACCAGTTTCCGTGTGCTTCATGTGTTGTCTGTCATACGTGAATGTACTGATAGCAGAAGGCATGGTTCACACAACACTCTTCGCTTATTTCCTTCACATCTGTAAAATTCAAAACCGCCTGCAAGAGTGTAGGTGAGAAAACACTGTTTTAAAGGGATATATTATCCTGTTTGTGATGCTAAATGTTGAATTATCTGTTTTGTGTTTTGACAGACTAGACCGTCTGAAGGAACTTGTTTGTGCATCTAATTATTATTATTATTATTATTATTAATATTTTGTGTGCTAGAATTGGCACCATTGCCTGTGGTTTATTTTCTGTATTTCTTTAATGTACAAATATATGTTTATGGATGTAAAAAGAATATAATGAACATCCACTTATTAAAAAAATAATATAAAATGTGTACAACATTTCCTGAAAGCCTTTTTTTATCCCTGCACAATCTTACTTTTTACAGGAAATAGTTAAAACACATATTTGCAATGTTAACGTAATATAAATGGGGTAGGATAAATAAACAGTGAGTAAGCTCACCTATAACTCGTTACCAAATCTGTATTCCCCACCTTACCTTCCCAACGTGTTTAACATGTGTTTAAACGTTTAAATTTCTCACTGCATTGTAGAGCCAGAGAGGCGCTATAGGACTGTTATTCTAGTACCGTTGGTGCGCACCGGTTGTTCTCGGGGTTTTGTGTACGGGCTTGTCAAACTCTCGCGATAGCTACACATCAATCTTTCACATAGGAAAACGAAACAAGCGATTTCTTAAGTGTGACACCTATGACCGAGATTTATATTACATGACACACCTTTAATGTGTTTCTTGTGGCACCCGTTCGTCCTATTTCGGCAACTCTTCAACAGATATCCAGCGGGTATGAATACTTTTATACTTCAGTTTTGTTCAATCAACTTTTGTCCAGCTGACTGATACGATTTCAAACTGTCAAGATAAACTGTCAAGATTACTTATTAGTGTTTTCGGTAAGTTTTAAATTCAGAATGTGTAATAAAAACTAAAACTCTTTTTAACAGGTATGTCTCACGCGACACATGAGGAGACACTGGTCTTTTTTGACCTGGAGACTACAGGACTAGGTACATAGTCTAACTCAAGTATTGATTATCTATTGATTACATTATACTTCGCTGTATTTATCGATACAAACGTTTGGATTCGTGCTTGACTGGTCCGTCCGGTTCTGGGGCAGACACACAGTCCGGCCGTGATGACACTCAACACCCGTGTGTGGGGTGACACGTGTTGAGGGGCTGTTCCACCCACGATTACATGTATTCATGTGTAACAGGTTCACGATGTTGGGAGCAGTGGAGCAATAATGTGTCATGAGGGCATGTAGTCTAAAGCAGTGATTCTCAACTGGTGGGTCAGACATCTTGTAAAAAAAAAATAGGCTACTCTTCTAATTGGAGAGGGAGTATTAACACAGAAAGGCATCGACATCTTACATAAAGGTAACGCTGGCATATGCCACTGTTATCGGCATCTTACGTACAGAAGGCACTGGCACACGACACGACACTTTGTTTTCAGACACTGGCATGTGCCTATATCTGTGTCATTTGACTTTGTGCCTACGTTCAGATGTTTACGCTGCTGAAACGTTATTTGAAAACTACTGAAAGTCATTTATAGGTGCCAGTAGAAAGTAAGACACCATATTATTTTCCTCTTGGGAAAGACCTCAGGACCCTGTTATATGATGCGTGTTGTGCCGAATTCATACTCCTCTCCAGAGTCCGACTCCCCTCGTTTACACGCACTTAAAGACGCTACAGATGATATTCGCGATTTACGTTGTTTCTTTGCATAAACGTTAACACGGACGAAAGTTGCGTCGTAAAGGCCCCAGAACAGTGCGCCTTGCTGTTTTCAATAGTATTTAAACCGTCTATCATAAGATCACCAAACAAGTTGTATTAAATTACGTGCATTCTAAACAACAACCTCTTGAATTGGTATTAATAACTTTAATAATAATTTTAAAAACATGTTATTTTAAATATACTCCACCACTGCAACGTCTAAGGCACCGTCTACAAATGACCTTAACATGGACGCAAGTGACGGTCGTAAAGGCCCCAGAGCACTGCGAGCTTTTAAACGGTCCAAGACCACCAAAGAAGTTGTATTTCATTAAGTTCATCCTAAATAAAAACCTACAACTAAAATATGGGTATTTATACACTACCGTTCAAAAGTTTGGGGTCACCTAGACAATTTTGTGTTTTCCCTGAAATCTCATACTTTATCAAATGAGTTGCAAAATGAATAGAAATATAGTCCAGACATTGACAAGGTAGAAATAATGTTTTTTTTTTTTTTTTTTTTTAATAATTTTCTACTTTAAACTTTGCTTTCGTTAAAGAATGCTCCCTTAGCAGCAATTACAGCATTGCAGACTTTTGGCATTCTAGCTGTTAATTTGCTGAGGTAATCTGGAGAAATTTCACCCCATGCTTCGAGAAGCCGCTCCCTCAAGTTTGATTGGGTTAATGGGCACTTTTTTCGTACCATACGGTCAAGCTGCTCCCACAACAGCTCAATGGGGTTGAGATCTGGTGACTGCGCTGGCCACTCCATTACCGATAAAACACCAGCTGCCTGCTTCTTCTCTAAATAGTTTGTGCATAATTTGGAGGTGTACTTTGGGTCATTGTCCTGTTGCAGGATGAAATTGGCTCCAATCAAGCGCTGTCCACAAGGTATGGCATGGTGTTGCAAAATGGAGTGATAGCCTTCCTTATTCAAAATCCCTTTTACCTTGTTCAAATCTCCCACTTTACCAGCACCAAAGCAACCCCAGACCATCACATTACCTCCACCATGTTTGACAGATGGTGTCAGGCACTCTTTCAGCATCTTTTCAGTTGTTCTGCGTCTCACAAATGTTCATCTGTGTGATCCAAACACCTCAAATTTTGATTCATCTGTCCATAACACTTTTTTCCAATCTTCCTCTGTCCAATGTCTGTGTTCTTTTGCTCATATTAATCTTTTTCTTTTATTAGCCAGTCTCAGATATGGCTTTTTCTTTGCCACTCTGCCCTGAAGGCCAGCATCCCGGAGTCGCCTCTTCACTGTAGACGTTGACACTGGCGTTTTGCGGGTACTATTTAATGAAGCTGCCAGTTGAGGACCTGTGAGGCGTCGATTTCTCAAACTTAAGACTCTAATGTACTTGTCTTCTTGCTCAGTTGTGCAGCGGGGCCTTCCACTTCTCCTTCTACTCTGGTTAGAGTCTGTCTGTGCTCTCCTCTGAAGGGAGTAGTACACACCATTGTAGGAAATCTTCAGTTTCTTGGCAATGTCTCGCATGGAATAGACTTCATTTCTCAGAACAAGAATAGACTGTCGAGTTTCAATTGAAAGTTGTTTTTTTTCTGGCCATTTTGTGAGTTTAATCGAACCAACAATTGTAATGCTCCAGATTCTCAACTAGCTCAAAGGAAGGTCAGTTTTATAGCTTCTCTAATCAGCAAAACTGTTTTCAGCTGTGCTAACCTACTTGCACAAGGGTTTTCAAGGGTTTTCTAAATATCCAATAGCCTCCTTACATAGTTAGCAAACACAATGTACACATTAGAACACTGGAGTGATGGTTGTTGGAAATGGGTCTCCATACATCTATGTAGATATTGCATTAAAAACCAGATGTTTACAGCTAGAATAGTCATTTACCACATGAATAATGTATAGAGTGTATTTATTAATTACATTTAATGGTGTAATTACATTTATTAATAATATTATTAATTATTTTTGATGCATTTAATGTTAGCTAAATTGAAAAAAAAAACTGCTTTTCTTTCAAAAATAAGAACATTTCTAAGTGACCTTAAACTTTTGAACGGTAGTGTACATTTTTATGGTGGTCAGTTTTTTGACAAATATTCCAATAGCTTTTAAACGGTCCATCATAAGTCCACAAAATAATGTTGTTGATTAGGATGCACTTAATGTACTATAACTTGTTTTATGCTCTTATGATCGACTTTTTAAAAGCTATTGAAATATTTGACAAATTGTACACTTAGTATGTATACTTGTTTTTATCTTATGAAGGATCGTTTAAAAAATATTGAAATCTTTGCAAAAAACAGAGTGCTCAGTGCTCTGGGGCCTTTACAACCGCCACTTTCGTCCATGTTAAGGTCATTTGTAGACGTCCAATTTATAATTTATAATCCAACATATAATTTATTTATATGTAGAAAGTCCAATTTATTTATATAGTGCTTTTCACAACATTATGAACTTTTGAACTGCCATCTTGTGGTGATGTGTCGTTCGCGAACGATCCGGCTCTAAGAGCCGGCTCTTTGAATTGAACGATTGGAACCGGCTCCGCAATGGGAGTCGTTTTAGGATCCTATTTGAGAGCCGTTTTTTTCCTTCAGTATCTCGCTGTCTCTCCGCCTCCCTGTCGTTGTGCTTGTGCTCTGCAAGTGCCACAGTGCCAGTTTTTTTCCACCGTCGTTTTTATTTGTCCTTCGGTGCTTCGCTGTCTCACGTATTGCTCTGCTTCTGCCAGCGCAATGAACAAAGTCATGTTTGCAGGATTCATACACCTTTACAAGGTGGAATTAAAGCACTTGTACGTAATTTTCAAGGTTTATTTTCAATATTTCCCAGCACGTTAAACTTAATTAAGTTAAATATTTATACATATACTCGAAATGATACGAAATAATTCGCTTTTTTTTTATCACATCGATTCAGTCAGTTTTGTTGTGAAACGAAATAGTTACATTTTCAAGCATTTTCAAGTACTTTAGCCCACTTTAGCACTTTTCAAACCTGGAACACAATGCAACATTAAAATTTGTCAGGTAAATGTTCCTTCCCCTGATTTTAAAAGGGGTTGCCAGGTCCTACAAAAATATCCAGCCCAAAGTCAGTGTAAAACCCGCCCTCCAGAAGCTTAAACTAGCCCAAAGTATATGTCTGTCACAGATTTTATACCAAATGGCAAAACTATGGCTGTTTATATTAGTCATTAATGACTGGATTTTCAAACAAGCCCAATTTGGCGTGAAAACCGTGAACCTGGCTACTACATATAGTTTCGGAGAACTCTGCAAAGAATGTCTCCACTGTCCGCATGTCAAGCGTGTGCTCCACACATCTGAACAATCACACGCAGCTTTCAATTAATAATGTAAACCACTGAGGAAAAAGGTTATTTCCACTTTTTTTTGTGGAAACTCATCACAAGTGCTTAACAATGTCAATAATAAAACAAAATGTTATAAAATTAGGTTTAAGCTATTAATTAATTAATTAATTCATAACAGTGATGCCGGTAACGCGTTACTTAGTAACGCGTTACTGTAGTCGGACTACTTTTTTCAGTAACGAGTAGTCTAACGCAACTACTATTTAAAAACTAGTAGTCAGATTAAAGTTACTTATCTAAAACATCGTGCGTTACTATTTCTGCATTTCGGGGGAACGTAGGTTATATTTATTCATTCTTATTTTTTGGCTACACGTTTCTTACGCGGTTACGTCATCTCTGCTCTGCGGCGCCAAAGTCAGATGGAAGGAGAGGTTCGCCTTTAGCAGCTGGAAATACAGGCATTATTTTGATTTTATTTCGGCTAAGGAAGACAACATTAAGGTCCGTTGTACACTCTGTCCTGGCGACAGAGTGCTGTCTACTTTCAAAAACACAACGTCAAACCTGAAAAAAAAAAAAAAAAACCGGGGCTTGGCGGCGAACGTAAATTGTTACCGGGCGGGGTGTAAAATTGACTAAATTCAGTATTATATCGCGATCGATCGATCGCCGGTGGTTGGCGCCAGATCGAACTAGTAACTCATTGAATCATAGATGTGGATCAGAGGTAAATAAACTGGATTTTTTTTTCGGCGTGAGATATCGGAAGTGTGGCGTAAGCGTGTGAAGACAGTCAAATGCGTGTGTCTCAATGCGTGACAGTTGGCAACCCTGTAAGTGGGCGGAGTTGAACAGAAAGACTGTCTTATTTATTTATTTAAAAAACATGTAAGCCTATTTCAAGAAAAAGTTTACAAATGCCAGTGTCATTTTTGATGTTCCGGTTAAAATACATGTCAATAAAGTGAGTATTGGCAGAACTGGTAGTCATTTTCATGTTATAGGGGCGGGGGATCAGCCTCTGCTGAAAGTAACTAAAAGTAATCTAACTTAGTTACTTTTAAAAGCAAGTAGTCAGTAACTTAACTGAGTTACTTTTTAAAGAAGTAGTCAGTAGTCAGTAGTCGGATTACTGTTTCAAAGTAACTATGGCAACACTGATTCATAATGTAAAAAATAAATATGTGGAGCCGTTTGGGAGCCGAAAGAGCAGGCTCTCCGCAGAAGAGCCATTAGAGCCGCATCTCAAAATAGAGCCGAAAATCCCATCACTACCATCTTGGATGCGCTTGCGCAGTAGATGAAAATTGGAGCCAGAGCATGCGCATTAGAACTGGTAGGCAGGACAGTATCTCCGCCAGAGACCGTATCTCTGCCCCAACATTCGTTAGGATACGCCCACCAGTATAGACGCTTGACGTTTTAATAAACAAAGTAAAAGGTTTTAATACTGCTGTCGAGAGTTTTGCTGTAGAGTGTTTTGATAGAGTTTTGCTGTTGAGCCCGTTCACGTTTGAGCGTCTGGTATTAGATGTCAACCAACGCAGCTATTAACTGTCAATCACCTTATCGCCACACCCCTTTAAATAACACTTAATAACTTCTATAAAATTTGTTTATCGTAGAGAAAAACACTGGGAGAGATACTAACGCAATTGGGTGTTATAGAATTGACAAAATATAGTTGCTCAAAAAATGTACTTTACGTGTAATAAAAATTCAAAGTTTCTCGTCCGGCCCGTTCACTTACATGGGAATGGGCGGGGTTAAAAATTTTACTGCAGCCAGCCACTAGAGGGCAGCTGACTCACGGAGGCTTCACTTTTCACTCGTGTCGTCCAGTCCACTTTGGTCCAGATCCCTAATGAGCAAGCCAGACGCGACAGTGGCGAGGAAAAACTCCCTACGATGGTGGGGATTAGGAAGAAACCTCGGTGACGGTGACAGTAGTACACTTAAAATAACATGTCTAATTCCGAACATGCGAACATGAAAGCAACTTAACCACATTTACAAGGAAGAGAAAGACATCAAAGTCAAATTTATTTATATAGCGCTTTTCACAACACAACAAAGCAGCTTTACAATCGTTTGGGTCCATCAGACATGTTGGACGAGTCGGACGACAGAGATCTTAAATAACAGCTGATCTGACGTGAGTGCTTATTAGTTTGTATAATATTGGCACCTAGAAAAAGTTATTGGCGCCTGATTTTTTCCTTTTAGGACCTACTGGCTCCTTGAGTAATTTTTTGTCTTGAGCCCAGCATGCAAACCAATCGTTTACCCTTTAATTTGTTATAACATTTGTACTGTATGAAACTGGACGACTGGCTGAGACCAGTTGAGAACCCCTGGTCTAAAGCTAGGTTTATTCCGAAAATGACGTAATAGCGGTGGCTCTGCCCGTGCGCGAGGGGCTCGCGCGCTGGCGATTCGCGAGGTCGTGCACCTCTCGAATTTTCGCGCGCGCCGCGATTCTGCGCAATGAACAAAGTCATGTTTGCAGGTTTCATACACCTAAACAAGGTGGAATTAAAGCACTTGTACGTCACTTTCAAGGTGCATTTCAATATTTCCCAGCACGTTAAACTTAATAAAATTGTTATACTCTTAATGATTCGAAATAATTCGCTTTTTAATCACATTATTTAATGGTTGTTTATTTTCAAAACGCCCAATCTTAACGTCTTCACGTTCTCTCATGTTTCCTGGAATTACAACAGGCTCGTATTTGTTAACGTAATACAAGAGAACTGTTCAGTCAGACAGATATTTGTTGTGAAACGAAACCTGGAACACAATGCAACATAAAAAATCTTGGGGAAATGTTCCTTCCCCTGTTTTTGAGGGGTGTTTCTTTTGATACCACATATCGTTTCAGAGATCACTGCAAAGAATGTGACACAAGAAGCCCAGGTGTTAACTGAATTCATAAAGCATCAGTGGTTTGCAACGCTAATGTTCCATGTCTGTCCCTGTGTTTCTCTATAGATACTTACAGCTGTGACATAGTTCAGCTCTCAGCTATCAGTGGAAGCAAGACTTTTAATGTCTACATGCTTCCTCGCTGCACCATGTCTGACGGGGCCTCAAAAGTAACAGGCTTGACCACCTGTGACCAGCAACTTTTCCTACATGGGCAGTCTTTGGATACCATCCCAGTTAAAGAAGCTCTAATATCTTTCATTTCCTTCCTGAAGACAATCAATAACCCACTTTTGGTGGGTCATAACTGCAGACGGTTTGACAGGCCTATTCTACTCCGAATACTCCGTGAGTTCTCGCTGCTGGATGAGTTCACAGGTGTGGTCTCAGGTTTCATAGACACACTGCCTCTGAGTAGAGAGATGTTTCTGCTCCAGAAGTACACCCAGCCCTTCCTGGTCCAGCACTTCCTCCAGAAGGCCTATGAAGCACACAATGCTACAGAAGATGCAAGAGCCCTGCAGGATTTGTTCAGAGTGTGGCAGCCAAGCATCGACCTGGTGAACAGGCACAAGTTTACGTTATAACAAAACACTGGTACTGACAGGTCATAGTGCCCCCAGTTAATTGAAGCACATGATTGGGGCTTTAAAAATTATGTACAGTAGGAGCAACAAAATGGAGGAGGGTTTTTTTTTAAACATACAAAAAGATCAGGCTGTGGCGCTTTTATTTTGTATGAGTGTTTGTGTAGAAACATTCCTGATACTGACATTAACAGGTCATCAACAGAACATCTCAACAGAATGTACAGAACTAGTCAATTAAAACCAGCAGTACTTTGTGTGTGTGCATGTAAAGCCTAACCCATCATGACCTCATTAAAAAACTGTAAAAATAATGAAAGGGCTGATCAGTCATCAGTAGTTGGAAACCTCTGTCTACTCTCACTCTTCACTGTCCTTTGAACAACAACTGGGGGGAAAAATAGTCTTCTTCCACCTCCATAATATTGCTACGTATTCATGATGCTGAGAAGTTCTTGTTCATGCTTTCATTACATCCCACCTTGATTACTGGAATTCCCCCCTCAATGGCTTATCTAACAAAACCATCCACTCAACTGGATTGAGGGTAAATTTAGTAAGTAAGTTTTTCCTAAGACATGCTTAAAGATTCAAAGGAAAACAACTAGAAATTACATTAAATAAATGGTCACAGTCAAGAGGATATTGTTGTACTGTTTAAATGTCATTCTATTATTGGAAAGATACATTATTAGCACAACAAATAATACATTAGATGTCCTAGGGCATGCTATGTGATCTATGTGAACAGTTTTTTTATACAAAAGATAATTTGTCCACTGTTAAAGAGATATGTCAGCCAACATGAATGTGTTTAACTGAAGCCCACAACATTTGGCTCCATTCATCGTTTCACATTCTGTGTAGGGAAAAACTTACTGAAACCTGCTGAAACTACATATGTTTCATCATGCCAGGACTCCAGCGAATAGCACATCAATACATTTTGGGATGCAGTAGTCCTGTTTTGAGAAGGGGCCATTCTTGGTGGTTAAATGTCAAACAACAGTTTCCAGAAGGGTGGTTTTAAGAACTTAAAGCCTACGCTTAAAAGGTATGTTCTTGAGAGTCTGGTTAGAGAAAGGATCTGAGCGCTGTAATATAAGAGGCTTAATCTTCCATTTCCACATCTTCTGCCAGTTTCTGTACCATCTTCTCCTCCAGCTGTTTGGCTTTTCCTGTATTTGCAGAAAATATGTTAATACCACATTATGGCAGACGTGTGATTTTATCCAAGAACTGTACAAAGTTGTGTGTTTGTGTGTGTGTATGTATGTATATATATATATATATATATATATATATATATATATATATATATATATATATATATATATATAGAATTTAGGATTAGAATTCAATCCCGACATAGAGCTCCAGGATCATTCACATACCAATTAGTTCCAATTTAAGTGACCTGCTTCAATACACTCTGGGCTGTTGCCTCCTGCTTCTCTCTCTCATTGTATGTACAATCAACACACTGTTAACCACTGTTTTGTTTTTCTTTTATTATTAGTTTTAATTTTTTATTTAATTTTTTTTCCTCCTTTTGCTTATTGTATTGTATCTTTGTTTAATCTTGTTTGTATGGGTTGTATACCTTAATCCAATAAATAAAACAATTAAAAATCCCTATTCCAAATGACTGTGTCAGTTATCATTTAAAAATTTTTCAACATCAATTTGTGAATGTTTTATTTTATTCTAGTCTAGTATTATTGGGTTTATTCATTCATTGCTTAATTATAATGGTGACTGATTTATCAACTAAGAGGAAATCTTCAGGTTCTATAAAAACAATTCAGTGTTTTAAGTCTAAGCAACAGTGTAAACAGCATATTTCTACTAGATTAATAACTGAAGAAATATTTTGGATATGCTTCTTAGCCTGGTATGACCTCATAGTCAAAAGCTTGTCAGAAAAGCAGTTTGAATTCTGTTGCGCAAACTCTGTACAACCTATTCTGTAGTTGTGATGACACATTTTACACCTTTTAATAATGGTGAAACACAGCTTTAAATCTAAATGGCATTTTTGTCTGTATGCATGTCTGTTCCCCTTTAAAATTGCAGACAGCAATTGGTTCACAATTTTTTTTTTCTTTTTTTAAACCATCACTGTGCAGACCATGATGATTGTGTGATATGCAGAGTGCTCCTTTGTGAATCTGCAGACAGGTAAGTGTGATTTGCACGAGTGACTCACCTGCATGTGGTGCTCTGATGAGGTGGATGTTTTTCTTGACTTCGCTGATGGCTTCTGCCTTCTCCAGCTCTTTTCCCTTCTTCAGTCTTTACAACAAAAGAAGAAAACATACTTCAATACTTAAAGAGAAGAAAAACTGAATAAAGTGCCACACAGTGGACGTATAGCCATGTTTGAATGACTCATTAATAATCATTAGTGAGATATTAACTAAAACTAATGTTAATTCACCTGTTCTTGATAAATTGAGCCTGTCGCCTCTGTTTTATCGTCTCCACCTTCTGCATGGCCTCCACTAAAGGAAGAAAGTAAAATGATCACACCAGTTCACCATCATTAAATGAAATATGCTACACACTGACGTGGCACAGCAAGGTCTACACACCAGTCTTGTTCCACAGCTCCCTGGTGTATTTAACTGGGGTGCTTCTACGCTTCTCAAACTCCAGTGCGTTATCCTGTGATGGAAGGAACATGATTAGGAAAGTCACATATAATGAAATATATTCATATTCCTGTTCACTTTATTCTGCATATCCCTCCCCAGTCTTCTTACCACTGTCAGCTCCTTGCCCGCAGCTTTTCTAAATGCTTTTGTCCATCTGGTCTTCCTTGGATTTCGCTTCTTCTTGAAGTTCTTGTGACATTTTGATTTGCAAAATCTAAATACCTGCAAGAGACACCATGTAGATTTAAATGTGCTTATGAGGACTGATCAGATACACTCATCATTAAAGGCATCTGACCTGCATGTCAACTCACAATTCGCTTGATTTGGTACACTGTGTGTGTTTACTAACAGGCCCCTAACCTGTATCTCGCCACACAGCAGTCTGGTTCCAACAGTGACACGGACATAACACTGACACGAGTGTCGCAGAAACAGCTGCTGGAGCATTTGTGTGTGTCTGTCTGTGTGTATGTATGTGTCTGTGTGTATATGTATGTATGTGTCTGTGTGTATATGTATGTATATGTGTGTCTGTCTGTGTGTATGTATGTGTGTGTGTCCCTGCGCGGTTGTCTCCCAACTATAAATATCCAGTTAAAAGCTCTGTGAAATTGCCCCGATAAAGGCTAGAGACTTCTTTATTTTTAAAAATCAAATTTAATTCTAATAGTTAATTTGAACTATTAAAGGTTTTAATAAAGTGGGTGTAGTGACTGATCGGGTCTGATTACTCAAACACTGGCAGTTAGCTAACCAGCCGCGTTAGCTAGTTAGCTAGCATGCAGTGTCTTCTACACACTTTAGCCCATAAATCAGCTATTCATACAAGTTACTCAAATACCTTGCAGTCGTTCCGAACAAACATCATTCCATGGCCCGGATAGACCGGTCCGGAGCAAAAATAACACTTCTCAATGCGCATTTTGATTAAATAGCAGCTGCACTATTCGTCCATGTGTTTATGGTTCAGGCGTGGACGCTGGAAGGAAGTGTCCCTGCGTCATTTCCGGTGTTGTGCTGTCGCGCGAAACTCTCATAAAAGTCTTCCTTAACTGAGCGAGAGTTCAACTTGGGGACTTTTATACAACCAGGAAATAATTACAGATTTGTTTTACGTAGTTTTTATGAGGCTGAAAATATTTAGTAAAGCCACGTAAATGTGTAATATTTATTAGACACGAGTCTATTTCTCTCCCGATATTAAGGGCACGTTTTTCTGTGTTGGTGGAGAGAATGCTGGAATGTGCTGGAAGGTGATGACGTATCTGCAGCTTTCACTGCCGCAGGGTTTCTTTCAAAATGATGGTTGTAACCATAACAATATAAATAAGCATATGTCATTCTCTTTTTAGAGGCATTTAAGATAATACTTTTAGAGAAAATTTGAGATGGATAAATGGAACATCTTAACCACCAGCATCTCTCTGACAGTATACAGTCATTATTCATTATTATTTCACAGGCCATCAGGCTTGTTAACTCATCACTTACTACGTCTCCCCCCGACTGGTTTAACTTTTTTTTTATAAATATGCACCTTACAATTACAATTACACCTTACAAGCACCTAATGCTGCTACCATAATTTGCACAGAATTACTGCTGTCTACACGTGTATACACATACTTGCACATATACACATACACTTTAAGCACATTCACAGAAGATATCTCTATATAATTTATAGTTTTTTTATTTTATTCTACTGTTTTGTCCCCCTATATAGTTTATTTTTTATTCTATTCAATATACTTTGTATCTTTTTCTGTTTTTGTATATAACCTAAACTGACTGGTGAATGGAGGAACACCAAAGAAAGAATTTCATTGTACAGTGTAACTACTTGTTTCTGCTGTGTGTGCACATGACAATAAATTCTTGAATCTGAATTATTCTATAAAAATAAATCACAGCAGCATAAGACAATGACAACTTTCAAGAAATATTTTTTTATTCAACTGCATTGTTCTGACCACCATCAGTATGCATTAATGAATCACTTTTATGTAGGTTTTGAAAGAACACAACATTTTTGGGGAACCAACATTTTAGTGACATAAAGCTTGTTAATATTAGAAAATGCAAAGTAACAAATGATTGGGCCACATCCGTTCAAAGCAAAGAAAATGCACAGAGAATTTCTTTGGCAAGTTAGGGAAAAGGTTCTAAAAACAAAATATTAAATAAGCATTCCTTTTTGTTCTACATGTTTGTAATGAGTCGCTAATGCAAATAAACTTCCAGAAGTCCAAACAAGAATACATACAATAGCCAGAGGAAACAAAAAAGAAATACAGAAATGAAAACTCACACATCCCATATGAAACGTCCCATTTAGTCTGTGCATTCAGCAGTATATTCACATGCAGCCTTTTCCATTTTCTAGCATTTCATTCTGAATGTAGCACATCTGAAAATGAGTCTTTAATATGGTGCAGTAGTCAAAACAAGATGCAGCTTTATGACACTAAAAAATCACAGTCTACTCAGTTTACTATGGTGACTTTAACAATCTTTGGTATAGATTATTTGTTTACTCAAAACATGTCAAAAGCTGATTTTGCTGCACCTCACTTAAAAGGGTTGTCTCCAAACTGCTTGATTAAACACTGCGATATTGTGTCTCACTGTCAAACTCCACAAATAATTCAAATTCCAAATCGCACAGTGATTTCTCAGTCATACATGTCATCATGTGACAATCTTCGGTTCTGTGACACAAGGAAAGCAAGTACTCAGTATGTCTGTGACCAACCCCATTAAAGAAGTAAACAACTCTTTGGATAATAGCATCCGTCACCACTGCTGATAGATCTACAATCTACAAGAGAAAACTCATAAAGAAAATGTTGCATTCGTCAAACAGATAAATGCTAAAGCTAACTTGGAACAATGCATTCCCTAAAGCTGTAAAGCTGTAATGACATTCATTGTGGCACTTACAATATACAGAAATATATAGATGTAGATATATATGTATGCATATCTTTGGAGGTAACAGCATGTTGGCATCAGTCCACATCTCTGTGTCGTTCATTCATTCATTCTTTGGATCAAATATCTTTTATTCATATATTGCAAATCGGCCCTTCCACTATAAGGCCATTATGTTAAAGCTTTTGAGGTTTGATGCACTGAAACACCAGGGCATCATTTTTTCTTCTTATTTAAAAGAAGAGAAAAAAGAAAAAATAAGAATAACCAAAGTATACTGAAACTGAAGCCCTCCACAGAAGATACATATACAAATTAACACTCAAACTGAGGTGAACGTTATCACAAATCATTCTTAGCAAAATGGAAAAAAAATTAAACCTAGCTTAAATACGGTATTCCAAAATAAAAGCGGACCATATATATGATCCATCAACAAAATTAGAAGTATATCACTTAAAACACAGTAAATTATTGTTCTCAATTATCCACACAACATAATGCTGTTCAGAGGAGGTAGAACGGAAAAGCTAACAGTAAAGGTAAGCAGCATGAGAAGAATTACTGCTAAAAATAACAGTTAGCTGGCTGTCCATAGAGATCATGCCATACGTTTATCTTTAAGCAGCTCCACTTACAACTAAATTAGGTCCTTTCCTTAAGAACCTGAGGCACCTTAACCTGCTTCATAGGAAAAAATGTGTAATAAAGTGTAAAATCTTGCACATAGAAAACATGGCTTATAACGCAGACCACGGAAGTTCTGTCAGCACGTGTTAAAAAGGCAAACTGAGGTAGGTAGAGGAAAGAGAGGATTGACCAGCCCCCTCTAGTACGTAACCTGACAGAGAAAAAGACAAAATACTTCACACAAGGGACAATAAAACATTCTATAGAGTAAAGACATTCATCATTTGGTGAGATGCGTTTTCCTCCGAGCAAGCAGAAGAACTATAGTAGTAGGAAGTACATTGGTCATAAGTAAATCCAGGTAAGGTCCAGACCCAAAAGCAGTACGTCTTCAAAGTCTTCTGAAGATTAGCCACTCTTCCTGAGCAGGGCTGAAAAAGCTTACAAGACTTGAGATACAGCTGAGGCAGTGCTCCCCCCACATTCACCCCCCCATTGAGAGGGCATCTTGAAGTAGGCATTAGTAGACTTGTTTGGTAAAGCTATTTGTACATATTTGTTGAACCCTTGAAGAAGAGGCTCGTCTTTGGCACAAAGAGCTCTCACCTCCGTTAAATTAAGGTGAGTATATCCTGAGAGAGAGAGTGCAAACTATTTTAGCCAGTACCACTGGCTTCAGGAAGCATTTGATAATGAAGTAGAACAGAAGTAGGAGCTGCTGGCGATGAGGTAGTCAGGCTGAAGCTTAGACACAGGCATTTAGAACGTGGCTAGATGTCTCCTCCTTCTGAGGTGCTTCAAAATATCTCTCTGTAGCAAAATCTCCTGTGGAACTCCTCCCATCTTCACCCACAAAGGACTGCTGACAAGTGTCAGGGCTGCTGGTTTCTACCTCGTCATGAGAAAAGTTTCCAGAATCACCCGTCTCTCTGCTGCCCTCACTGGTCTGAGAGCTCTCCGACTCCCCCAGTGGACGATAGAGGATTTGCAGAGAAGAGGGCTGGAGAGGAACTGCCTGCTCTTCCTCATATTGCAGCACTGTCTTACCCACTTCATAATAGCAGCCTCGCTCCACAACCTGGAATACAAGGACATTCATATATGTTTATAAAATAATATCAATAATTTGTAGTCTCTGTTTATAAAATCTGCAATTATTTTGTTCAAGTTTCAAATATTATTACACTTATATATTGAGCTTTTCATAATAGACATTGTTATAAAACAGTGCTCCACTGTTCTCAGTTCAGACTGTGAATGATCAAGCCAAGCATGAAGAAAAGCATAAAGAACAAACCTCAAAATCTAACACTCAAAAATGGAGGAAATCACATTATCCATATTAAACAAAGTGTAATAATATTCCTGATGTTCTTATTCTGAATGTTACCTGGGTCTTATTCTGAATGTTACCTGGGTCTTATTCTGAACGTTACCTGGGTCTTATTCTGAACGTTACCTGGGTCTTATTTGAAATGTTACCTGGGTCTTATTCTGAACGTTACCTGGGTCTTATTCTGAACGTTACCTGGGTCTTATTCTGAATGTTACCTGGGTCTTATTCTGAATGTTACCTGGGTCTTATTCAAAATGTTACCTGGGTCTTATTCGAAATCTTACCTGGGTCTTATTCTGAACGTTACCTGGGTCTTATTCTGAATGTTACCTGGGTCTTATTCTGAATGTTACCTGGGTCTTATTCTGAATGTTACCTGGGTCTTATTCAAAATGTTACCTGGGTCTTATTCGAAATCTTACCTGGGTCTTATTCTGAACGTTACCTGGGTCTTATTCTGAATGTTACCTGAGTCTTATTCTGAATGTTACCTGGGTCTTATTCAAAATGTTACCTGGGTCTTATTCGAAATCTTACCTGGGTCTTATTCTGAACGTTACCTGGGTCTTATTCTGAATGTTACCTGGGTCTTATTCTGAATGTTACCTGGGTCTTATTCTGAACGTTACCTGGGTCTTATTCTGAACGTTACCTGGGTCTTATTCTGAACGTTACCTGGGTCTTATTCTGAACGTTACCTGGGTCTTATTCAAAATGTTACCTGGGTCTTATTCGAAATCTTACCTGGGTCTTATTCGAAATCTTACCTGGGTCTTATTCGAAATCTTACCTGGGTCTTATTCGAAATCTTACCTGGGTCTTATTCGAAATCTTACCTGGGTCTTATTCTGAATGTTACCTGGGTCTTATTCTGAATGTTACCTGGTGTCACGCTACGGTCCCCGAACCCTTCCTTTTGGGGCGTGTGTTAACGTTGTCTGTGTCTACTCGTCTGCGTCAGTGTAGCTCCGTGGGTGCGGGTGTGTCTTGTCATTATCCGTCTCACCTGTGGCTCGTCTCGTCATCACGTGGGGTTGATGTGGTCTGTTTATTTAATGTGCGTTCGCGCAGTGTCTTGTGCTCGTCGTTGTCTATGTCTGCATGTTGCTGTGTGTGTTGGATGTTTAACGTGCGCTATTGCGCAACCGTCAGAGAAATAAAGTGTGACGTTTGTAAGGGAAAAACGGATTCTGTGTCTCGTCCGTCTGTCGTCGCCCAGCGTCACAGAACGACGAGCCGACCAGAGACACCATGCCGGGATACACCACCCGACCTAAGAAGGGGAGGAGGCCCAGCAAGCACCACCACGCCTCTTCCCCTGCACAGCACCGCGGAGCCCCCGTCACCCTCGAAGCGATGCAGCAGGACCCGTTATGTGAGATCATGCTGCTCCGGGCTCGGGAAGCCAAGACGGAGGAGTTGGCGGACTATTTCCGCGAGACCGCGGTGCGGTTGTGGAAGGAGCGTCACCCCTCTCCCTCCAGAGACCTCTCACCTCTGCGGGTAGGCTCCCTCGAGCTCTGCTCCACGGAGAAGACCCCCGAGAGCGAGTTCGAGGGGGCGGAGTCTCCGGACGAGGAGGAGGAGGAAGAGGACCGTCCACCCTCTATATGTTCCGCGCCCACCGTAGATTATGGCGAGGGAGAAGAGGAGGTGGACTATCCCCACTCCGTGTGCTCCGCCCCAACCGAATACTACGGTGAGGGTGAGGAGGAAGACCGTCCCCCTTCCGTGTGCTCGGATTATACCGAGTACACGGACAGCGAGCGGTACACCGAGGAAGAGGAGGGCTCCTACAGGGAGGAGGAGACGCCGCCCCCTTCGGAGCTCTCCGCCGGGACGGTGAAAAGGAGGAGTCCAGATGTGGGCTCATCCCCCGAGCGCTCCCAAGTCAGCGAAATGGACTGTTCCCGGGGTGGCAGCTCGGGGCAGCCCATGAGCTGGAGCCGTGGTAGTGAGGAGGCGATGGAGGACGAAGGCACTACAACTGCCGGACCCAGAGGGAGATCCCAGGGCGAAGATGGACTCCCATACGGCCCACCGAGGGGAGGGGCCAGCCGCGCTGCATCTGGCGCGTCCGCCAGCCGCGCTGCATCTGGCGCGTCCGCCAGCCGCGCTGCATCTGGCGCGTCCGCCAGCCGCGCTGCACCTGGCGCGTCCGCCAGCCGCGTTGCGCCCGGTGGAGGGTTTGCAGCGAGGGCAGGAGGAGCACCGCCCACCGCAGCGCCTGCAGCACCAGCAGCTCCCGGTCTCTCTCCCCTGATCGCTCTCCTCCTGGCGCGCAGCCTGGCGCCACTGTCATGTGTGTCCGTTCCTGTTTTCGTATGTATTCCCGTATGTTTGCCTAATCTCCTTTTCCCTTTCGTGCCTCTGTGTGTTAATGTTCCTGTTTGTGTGTTTGTACATGTCCCGTTAAATGTGTCTAACGTGTTTTCCCCGGTCTTCCCAGGGAGGGTGTTCTAGGCTGTTCGTGGCGGATTCTCCACCGAGGGCGGTCATCTCCCAGACGCAGGACTGGGCGCTTCGGATCCGCCCATCGACGTGGGTTCGGGGCACTCGGTCCTGTTGGCACCCCGGGACGGGTAGTGCCCTTGGTGGGGGCGTCTGTCACGCTACGGTCCCCGAACCCTTCCTTTTGGGGCGTGTGTTAACGTTGTCTGTGTCTACTCGTCTGCGTCAGTGTAGCTCCGTGGGTGCGGGTGTGTCTTGTCATTATCCGTCTCACCTGTGGCTCGTCTCGTCATCACGTGGGGTTGATGTGGTCTGTCTATTTAATGTGCGTTCGCGCAGTGTCTTGTGCTCGTCGTTGTCTATGTCTGCACGTTGCTGTGTGTGTTGGATGTTTAACGTGCTCTATTGCGCAACCGTCAGAGAAATAAAGTGTGACGTTTGTAAGGGAAAAACGGATTCTGTGTCTCGTCCGTCTGTCGTCGCCCAGCGTCACACCTGGGTCTTATTCGAAACGTTACCTGGGTCTTATTCGAAACGTTACCTGGGTCTTATTTGAAATGTTACCTGGGTCTTATTTGAAATGTTACCTGGGTCTTATTCTGAATGTTACCTGGCTCTTATTCTGAATGTTACCTGGGTCTTATTCTGAATGTTACCTGGGTCTTATTCTAAATGTTACCTGGCTCTTATTCTGAATGTTACCTGGCTCTTATTCTGAATGTTACCTGGGTCTTATTCGAAATCTTACCTGGGTCTTATTCGGAATGTTACCTGGGTCTTATTCGGAATGTTACCTGGGTCTTATTCGAAATGTTACCTGGGTCTTATTCTGAATGTTACCTGGGTCTTATTCGAAATGTTACTTGGGTCTTATTCGAAATGTTACCTGGGTCTTATTCGAAATGTTACCTGGGTCTTATTCGAAATGTTACCTGGGTCTTATTCGGAATGTTACCTGGGTCTTATTCGGAATGTTACCTGGCTCTTATTCGGAATGTTACCTGGCTCTTATTCGGAATGTTACCTGGGTCTTATTCGGAATGTTACCTGGCTCTTATTCGGAATGTTACCTGGCTCTTATTCGGAATGTTACCTGGCTCTTATTCGGAATGTTACCTGGCTCTTATTCGGAATGTTACCTGGCTCTTATTCGGAATGTTACCTGGCTCTTATTCGGAATGTTACCTGGCTCTTATTCGGAATGTTACCTGGCTCTTATTCTGAAGGCGCTTGTCTGCACTGTTGAAGATGCTCCACTTCCATGTTCTCTGCTGATTGCTACTAATGGGCCCGTTACAATTGATCATTAACGCTGTCCCACCCTGAAAATAATCATTGATGCAAATTGTGTTTAAAATCAAAAGGTGTCTGTGCTCAAATCATGCCATTAAAGAGCTATTATAAGAGGTTTAAGCCATTCTTCAATATCTTACCTTAGAGTCAATAAAGTGGTTTCCCACCATTGGTACCACAACTTCAGAATTGTCTGCCTGGTGATGACTACCTGATGGCGTACAGTTCTGTATGACTTCACCACTCAACCGTCCAGTAATCTTTGAGGATGGGAATTTCCTGCAGAAACAACCAGATGTAGGTTAAATGCCCTTTGCACGGTTGCACAGCACGTGATTGAAATCTAAGATCTCCAAAGGTCTCACATACCTTGCTTTGCTTTTAGCAATCAGGATAAATATACAGATAATGATGCAGGCCAGAGCTATACACACTCCAATAATAATACCAGTCATAGATTTCTCATCAAGGTGATATAAGCCATTTGTGAAAGCTGCAAAAGAAATAACCAAAAGAAATGCATTTACATATCACGTTTTTTTGTCAATAAATAAATAAATAAATCAGAAAAAAACAAAAACAAACCATATGTGAAAATTTTAGCCAAAATCAAAGTTTTGTTGTGTGTTAGGTCAGGCTAAAGACAGAAAATAAGACTTTCGCAGCACTCTAATCAATAAAGAAAGAAATAAGCTAAACAGAGCAATACAGCCTCTTGCACAAACCTCTCACATGCAAGTGTAATGCAAGCAGAAAATGTAGCACCTGTAGTCTCAGCCTGGCTGTAGGTATGACGAGGGATTTTGCCTTGGTGATTTTTGCCCTTGAGTACAGGGAGTTCCACCATGCTGGAGAAAGGGCCGTCACCTGCCTGGTTAGAGGCGGAAACCTTCACCAGGTAGACATTACCTGACTCCAGCTTCTCCAGCAGAGCCATAGTATTGCTCCCTGGAAGTTATGACACAGATGTTTCAGTCTTTAGATCATTTTCATCAATGATGTTAAGAATAAAAACCTAGTGGAGTTCAAAATGTAGCTACATCCTGTAACCGAGCATTACATTTTATTATATGCACAAAGCACAATGGTTTACTGTTCATTTGCAAGACCTTCTCTTTTGTAAGACAATATCTATATCAGCTTCTCTTTTGTAAGACAATATCTATCAGCATAATAAAGACTCTAAGTTTCTTATGAATCTTATTAACACATTTTATTGTAATACACCTTAGTGATGGAACAACCTTCAGTATTTGCCCATGCTAGTGTTTCTAATATGTTTTATTACTCGTTAACTAATTAATTAACTCTATTATTTTATTCCTATCCCTCGTGCAAACATCAGTTCACACATCTATAGCTTCAAAAAGCTGTCACGGATCACACTTTATACCGAGTATTACACTTGTGACAGTCTGCACCATCATACCTTCTCTCTGCAAGACCTGCCACTCTCCCGCTAGCCACGCCCTCTGGGAGGCGTACAGAACGGTGTAGTGCGTCACGGCCAGGTGGGCTTGCAGAGGCTGCTTCCAGGACACCAGCGCGGTGTCCTTCTCTATCAGGGTGGCTCTCACCGCCAGCGGAGGGCAGGAGGGCGCTGGAACACAGAACTGCACTTAACACAGCCACATAGCAGAGGAAACATTCCCACAGCGAAGGGTTCAGATTTCACTGTTGCAAATATGCATTATGTGGATATGTAGGTCTAATTTATATTCATGTAGCAGTAGTATTCAGGAAGAACGGGGATGTAATAGATTTTAGTGTATGAGTTACCAGAGGTGGGACCAAGTCAGTGTTTTGCAAGTCTCAAGTAAGTCCAAGTCTTTATCCTCAAGTCCCGAGTCAAGTCTCAAGCAAAGACAGTCAACTCAAGTCAAGTCTCGAGTCAAGACAAGCAAACGTCCCAAGTCTGAAACTTGGAATTTCAAGTCCTTTCGAGTCTTTTTTTTTTACAGGCACCAACGTTTTACGAATGCTACGCTGATGCGTTTCTTTACTTGTTTTGTTGGTGTCCGCCAGCCAAAAGATGACAGATCATTTACATTTTATCTTTTCTTAATTACATAAATGTACTTAAACAAGAATGTTTCGTTACATCATTTTACACGAAAATATTGAAAATATTGAAGCGCACAAGCTTCATCATAAGCAAAATGCTGTCATTACGAATGGTTATTCTAAACATTTGGATAAAATGTTTAAATATAGACTAATAAAAGGTTAGGGTTATTTTTTCATTGTTTTCTGTTATTATTATTGTTATTGTGGGGTCACAGTGTAGGCTACTATTGTTACCTGGAGATTCAGTGGGGTCACATATTCTGATGGCGGCCGTCAGTATTGGTGACCCCAGTTAAAAAGGCTCACCTGCATGGACGTAATTTTGATTTCAAAGGTGGGGGGGACATGGATTCGTCACTATTTAAATATTTGGTTTTAACCGTAAAAACTGAGGGGGACCAAAACCGGCTTTTGAAAAAGTGGGGGGGACATGTCCCCCCCGTCCCCCCCCCAAATTACGTCCGTGCTCACCTGTACATCCCATTCATGATTTCTTTGTTGGCTGCAGTGGTGAGGGGATGGTAAATCTTGTTTAAGTACATTTATGTAATTAAGAGACGATAAATGTAAATATAAACATCTGTCATATTTTGGCTCGTGGACACCAACAAAACGAGTAAAGAAAGTGCATCAGCATAGTTTACGTAGCATTCGTAAAGCGTTTGTGCCTCTGAACAGAAACTGTGAAATAGTGCCCCCTGTGGTCACAAAACTCGACGGTCACAGAATCTGGTGTAACGCCGGTCTGCGTCAGAAGGACGGAAATGACACACTGACATGCATGGAGAAATGGCAAAAATGAACTGAAATGTGATCAAGGTTTGGTCCATTTTATCACCTTCTAAGAAGGTTCTCTCATAAATGGGAGAACTCCAGGCACTGGACATTTGATCCATGTGTAAGCGCACCGCAAACTCATAACGTGTGTTGGGCTTCAGATCCTGCACCAGCACAGTCTGCTCAGGTCTGCACAGAGTATGACAGAACATCAAACAGAGAACCCTGCACCAGCAGCTCTGAGAACATTCATAATGTTGGTGTGGGCATGCAACACACAAGCTGTGTTTGTAATCAAGGTAGAAACCGAGCCTGAATCGATCCAATTTAGTTAATTAGGTCTTACAAGAAATATTCCAGCAAGAAAAAGTCTTCCAGTGTAATTTCTGAATTCGTATTTGGTTGCACTGGACTCACGTTTGGAGGTACTGTACGGCAGAGGCGTTGTATGGGGCCACGGGGCCATATCGGACAGTGTAGCTGAGTGGTTTTCCAGAGCTGAAGGCAGGACGCCCCCAGCTGAGCCCCACTGCTGCAGAGCTGTTTGCCTGAGCGTGGACGTGGTCCGGAGCTGGTAGAGTGGCCAACCTCCGGTTGGGAGTGGCTGAAAATAAAACATGGTCAAGCACAGCTGCACAAAAACAAACAACAACAACAAAATCCTGACATGAAATCTACAAAATGTTTGTGCGGGCAGAAATATTGGAATAGACATCTAAAAACAATGACATTACATTTCTAATAGCTAGAATTTAAATTCTCAACACGTTTTAATCTGTTATTCAGTTTTCTGGTGTGATTTTGATGCTCAGTGTTTTCCAGGTGCACGTACAAGGACATCCAGGAGTGGAGACAGCCTGGCGTGCCTCATAGCCGTCGCCATGGACGCTGTAGGCAAGGACCTTCACGTGGTACTTCCTCCTTGGATCTGCACAATGACACAAACACAACCATGTCAAATGTTGTTTGTCTTCGGCTGTCCAATCACAGAATACGAACAACTGTATGAATCCCATAAGACAAATGGGCACGGACTTGAAGAGAGTTCATCCTTAAATCTTCCCGTGCCTGAAATGTCCACCAGGAAGTCAAACAGCAGACAAGATGGCGGTCGTTGTGATGGTTCTGCACTGAACCCACTCTGCTCCTTTGTTGAAGTCCACTCTCTAACTACAGGTCATCGGTCAACATGACAATAATTAGCAGTCAGGGCTCTGGTCATTGGTAAATGCTAATTATCATCTGTTCGACCTTAGGAGGGTCTCATTTCAACGATTGCATCCAGAGTTAGTTCACATTCTAATGGCATTTTGAACAAATCCAATTTAACTAAACAAGCTTGTGTCAGGTCATGGTTTCTCTGAAATGTCTTTTAACTCTTATTAGAAGTGAAAAGATCAGGACAGAGTCATTGCTGTTCAGGCTAGAACAGCTATGAATGAAATGCTATTTTACACATAAAATGTGACTAAAACACCTTGCACTGTGGTTAAATTTTAAACTGCAGTTTACTGACCACAATCATTTAGATTTGATAGACTATGAGAATATTGTGCTTCATTAAATCAAAACTTACTGACAATGCTCAAGATCAGAAACTGGACCAGTTCAAAATACAAAATGTGTGATGTCTTGCATATTACAGCCATTTGCCACAGGCCACAGGCAATTACCCAGATCATATAATCGTATAGCTTAATCTTATGACATACGTATAAGACTGACTATAAGTTTATGCTATATACATGATTGGAAATATAACATTTTAAAGTAGTCCTTGTGTATTTTTATAGTAATGCATTGATTGTCATGTGTGATGTATTGTTACCAAATCCTAAACATTTATTTTGACCAAGAAAGACTAAGCTTTTCCTAATTTTGTCTATTTTGGTGTTTAGCTGCTGCTTCTGAGGAGGAGTCTGGCTGGGTTTTGGTAGTGTGGGAGGTTTAGGGTAAGAAGTGTCTGGGGGTAGAGGTGAGAGGTCGTGGGGCACCGTCCCAGGCGCTTTTCAGCTGCCCTGGATTGCCCGTCTCCAGGGACATCGGGCTTATGACTTGAGGTCTAGAGGTCAACCCCAGATAAAACTTCATGTTCATGGACATGTCGAGTGAGTTAGGATAAGGACCAACATGCCTTTAGGATCAACCAAACATGATGAAAGCAAGGGAGAGATTGGGAAGTTAAACACCGGAAACACCTCTACCCGACATTTATAAAACAAACAAATGTTTTTAGCCATGTAAAATTACTTTTGACCAAAAAGGAAATATAGGATTACATAAATAATTCTCTTTTTGAGTAAGATCTATTTGGTATAGAGGCCAGAATTCCTTAATCTTCCTTTTCCAACAATCAACGTTGAAGTAAAATGATTTTGAATCCTGAGTTATTTTCTCTAAGGTCTCTGCCCATCACCCTGCTTTGTGTCCAGCTCAAACCAATAGCCACAGCCTTTGTTTGAGCTGCAGTGTCCAGCTGGATGGAGGGAGGGAGAGATGGAGGGATGGAGGGAGGGAGGGAGGGAGTGATGCTCCACCCCAGCCCCATGCACAATAGATGGCCATGATGGAGCCAGGGACAGAGATGGGAAAAGGGAAGGGAGAGACATCTGGCCAGTGACCTCTGACACCAAGAGGGTGTGGGTTGCACCCACAAAGCCAATGGCGAACTGATCAAACACACCATGCGTAAGTAACAACAGATCAATATCAAGTATTGATCAGAAAGAAAATGGAAAAGCCTAATCTGAAAAAGTGTTAAGGCTACAAATCCCTAAAAGTAACGGCCATGGGAATTTAACACGATAATCCACAAAAAACATTGTACTTTTTCTTAGGTATGCCTTGCCAACATAAAATATACAGTGATAAAACATTCTGACATGTGTGAAGTACATTTGTAATTTTATGATGCATAAAATATCATATTAGTAACCACACACCCACTAGAAAAAGTGTTAATACATTGAAAAAAAGTAATTAAATGCATCTTTATGTGACTGATAAATATGTGTACTACAATAACTCCAATGCATTTGTGCTCTTAAGTATCTTATCTCTTAAGTAGCTACAAAGTGCAGCATCAAATAGGATCCAATATGACCAAAAATAAATAATGCCACTCACCAAGTCCTGCAATAGTGTGCTGGTAGTCCTGTGGGCGGAGCTGGATAGTTAAGTTCTCTGATTGGCCATCGGGATAACAGGAGAGTTTGTAACCCTGGACCACGGCATCGCTGGCTGTAGGATGCCAGCGTACAGTAATGGAAGTGCAGTTGAAGGGTTCTAGCTGCACATTAGGGGCCGGTGGCACTGCGAAAACAAGACAGCAGAAGACAGTTCACGGTTAACAGTAGACAGTGAAGATCCACTCACCCCCACACGTACATGAGAAGGCACGCGAGGAGCACAAATGAGCCATTACACCCTCATTCCTCACTCTCATAACTACTCACTTTTGTTTTGGTGCAGGTGCTAAATAATTCACAGTGGTGGCTGAACAGCGTGCCTTACGGTTAATCAATAACTTAAGATTATTATTAACTAATAGGCATCGTTTAGAGGTTAACAAATACAGTCTTACCCAGTGACTGTCCAATGCAATATGGTCAGAGAGGTACGTATGTAGTATGACCCAGTTAACCCAATCTCAAATGACAATTTATAGATCACACAGGAATTCTCTGTGAGTCAGTTTCCATGCTTACATTTGCATTTGTACACTGAATGGCTGCTTCTAATGGTATTTGTATGGCAATGTGCAATTAATGGTGTGCTGTTCTTAGTATAGTAACTAAGATCAGTGTCACTGAATGGATGAAAATGACTTTCTTTCCTGCGAGGACAGTAGCCAGGAATATAATCAATAAGTGACTCTAAGAGAGAATGCTAAAGGCAGATTAGTCAATGGTAAATAAATAAAGAGTTTCGACTGAACATTTCGACCAGTAAAGCATCTCAACTCATTGATTCAGTGGCTTTGAATTGCTCTCAAGTCACGGATGCGATCGATCACATAGTGACTTCTGTAGTGACATGACCAATGGCTATACAAAACGTGTACTACATCAGAGTCAAGCTCCTAGACGAAATACAAACTAACGTTATTACACAATTTAATCACAGAAAATATCAGTTTTACTTTAATCTCGCAGTATGATTTGACTTTGAATTATCGTGAATATGGTATCGGGACCAATAGCAGGTCACAATACTATCGCACCTCCACCCACATTCAGAATTCCCTCCTATAATTGAATGTGTTCACATAGCCCATACGGTACACTACCACAACCACGGAAACCAAAAATCCACCATCACCGTTCTGCATTTCACTGACTCAGTACAACAATGAGTTTTGCTAGGCCAAACAGCATGCAAAGGGAGATAATTAAATGCAGTTGGGGTCCCTGGCCCTGGCCCTGAAACAGCCCTATTCTTCTCCATGACTGCATGTAGCCTGGGGCCCTCTCCTTTATGACCCATGACTGCACTGGTCCTCAGCTCCTAACTGACAGGTCAGGTCAGAGGTCACTAGGCAAGAAAATGCCGTGCCTTTGACAATGTGGTCAGCCAGCAGCTGGCAGGTTATACGCTGCTTCCTTTGCTCTGCCACACTTCCGAGCAATAATAAACTATTAATACCCAAGACGTAAACCCAAACGCTCGAGTCTCTTGATGGAGATTAAACAAAGCAAACTGCGTTAGAACACAGCAGCTCAGTTTTGTCGGGTAACAGCGAAGGTTAGTATGATCACATTCCTTTTATCGCTGCTGTGGTAGCCAGACTGTCAGTGTTTGAGTTTGGGTGGCACTCTCACCGGTGGTGCTGGAGGCTTTGGGCGTGCGGTGGGAGCTCCAGGCCGAGGGCTGGCTCCATCCGGCGCGGGTGGACACGGCCAGGCGGAGCAGATAGATGGTGTCCGGCTGCAGGCCTTGGAGGAGGTGCTGTGTGGAGTTCTCCCCCTCGCCGGGCAGCTCCAGTGAGCTCACCTGGTCATCCGCGGCGGTGCGGAAGGAGAGGCGGTAGGCGGAGACACGCCCACGGCTCAGCTTGGCAGGAAGGGGCTGCCAGGACACCAGGATATCGGTGGGACTGCGGCTGGAGAGGCTGAGCTCAGGAGCGCGGACCGGCACTGGGAAGGAGAAAGTGAGTGGGACTTCAGCTGTGTGTCTGAAACGTCATATACCGAAGCCGGACTCATATCATGGTGTAATCTGGGAGTTAAAACATCTCCCCATTTGTCCTTCATGATCCAAATGTGAAAGGAAACACGCAGGCGGGCTCGTAACAGAGAGGCAACACTAGGTCTGCTCTGAGCGTGTGCGGCGCTGAACTCACCGTCCTCCAGTGTCTGCTGGCTGACTTGCTCAGACATGCGGCTGGCTCCCATGGGCATGTAGGCCACGATATAAAACGTGTAGCTGCCCGCCGGCTCCAGATCGTCCACGATGTGGCTGGTGGTGTCATTCCCGATCACTGCCTGGTACTCTTCGTTGTTCAGACCTGAGTTTACAAGCACGCACGTAAATTTCACTGGCAGACACCCATTTTGTCGATGTTATATCCAGGTGAGAGCACCTGGAGATGTTAGATCAAACTCAACAAGAACCACAAGGTGAACATGAAAGTTGGAGATTTCATCACCACCATTTTGGTCAATATGCTATAAAAAGTGGACGGGCCTTAATGTATAAGCTTACAAAGTTATTAGATGAACTCATCAGCATGATATATCAGATATATTAGATTAATCAGACTTAATGATTTAAAGTCTGCAAGCAATTTATAAAGATTTTTTGTGATCATTAAATAAAATTTTAATTTGAACAACCTGTGTAGCTTCTTTAAACCAAAACAGGGCATGGCCTGAAGGGTCTGTTATAGTCAGACATCACGCAAGTGTTTTGAAACCCTTGTTGGCAGAAAGAAGAGCTATTTTCTGTTTACTCTAAATCCCCCTTTCCTTTCAAACATCTTTGCTAATACATACAAGGGTACATTCCACTTAAAATACCCCTCATTCCTGCCTAAAGGGTCTCTCCACCAAAAAACCTTATTAAACACTTCAGGCTACAAGCAGACCACAACATTACACAATTCACTGCTGTGTACTAATCACAAATGAAACACTTTGTGTCAAGTCCTAATCAAATTCTGGCACATATAATAAAAAGTTAATTTTCTGGAGTGCTGTAGCAGCTGCAATACATTTTCTTTAACTAGAGTTCACCGCCATTATGTGGTTTTGAGAACTGTTTCAGCATGTGTAAATATGCTCTACCACTGTAGTCGACAAACTTGACCATGCAGTCCCATTCTTATTCTTTCTTATTGAGGAAATCTGAAGATGATGACCTCAGTATGAGCCATCATTTGAAAAATTACATTTCTACATTAACATATATCGATTTTTGCAGGCTAATAAGAAAATGATGCCACAAGCCCAAAACTCAAAGTGTTTTATGTGCCTTTAAGAGTAACAGGAGCTCTGAGTGGACAATAGCTATCCTCAGCCCTCCTCTGCCCTGACCTCACAGTTGTATGGCAATAACAGATGGCCAACATTGCACATCCTTGACTTTCACATGGCTGGGACCTGCAAGCTTTAGTGCTCTCCTGCGTCTGCCACTCTGAAACAGCCCCAGGACTTGTTTCCTGCTTTTTTTTTCACTGCATGTTTCACATAATCTGAGCTGCACAATTCATGAATATTGTATCTTAATCGCTTCATGGTCAAAAAAACAAGCAAAACATAAATAATTATGCAATAATGGCCCAAGCAAATGAGCAAATTAAATACCCGCTTAATTTTGTCAAAATACAGTATTTTTATGGAAACCTCTGATAGCTAGAAAGATATACTTGAGCAGCGAATCATATGTGCTAATATGACTTTGGTGCTGCTATGACTTTGCTGCTGTCAGTCCAACAATTTAGGAGCTAGTGCACAATACGTTAGTCCAAAACAATTAACTTCACATACACTCAGTTCCAAAGCAAAACTGTAGTGAATCCAGATGTGTTTATGCAGCACAGGTGTGGAACTGGGTCTCCGTTTAACGTTACTCATCACTCGGGTCCTTGCCCTTTGGGTCCACCCCTCCCCTCCCGCTCTTCCTCCACACACCTTCCGCCTTCATGTAGTGCACGGAGTACGCGATGACTTTCTCGGCGTTGTACTGGGGCCTCTCCCAGGCTAGCAAGATGGCCGAGCTGGAGATCGTCTCCGCACGGACGTTGCGTGGCGCGCTGGGCCGGTCCTCTGACATGACCACGATCAGCCGAGCCATGGTCAGAACAGAGCCCTCGGAGTTCTCGGCCTGGCACTGGTAGATGGCATCGTCCTCTGGGATGATCTGAGTTATCACCAGTTTGCTGGAGGAAAAGGTTGAGGGCATCTTCAGGGACTCCTGTCACCAGTACTCTCGTACAAACTCTCGCTCACTTTTTTTGTCTTGTTTTTTTTTATCAGCATGTCGAGTAGACCGTGTGTGAATGCAGTCGAACTACCTGTGGTACATTTTAATCCTGCCGTTGGAGTGAATGGCTTCTCCGTTCTTCAACCAGGTGATGCGGGGAGCGGGCACTCCCTCCGCCTGGCAGCTAAAGCGCGCCGTGCCCGCCCTGGGCCGTGTCTGGCTCTCCGGTTTCTCCACTAAAGACGGGGGCACTGTGAGGGAACACATTCACATAACGAGTACAGAGTCCTGGGTTATAACAAGGTGCACAGCCTAAACATCCAGTCAATTAACTCACGAGGACGTTTGTGTCCACGTGTAAATAGACTCATGCACGCGATCGTTCAGCAAGAGCTTGTCTTGTGCAAGCAATGACATCATTGGGGGGGGGGAAAAGTCTCCTTACCAAGCACAGTGAGGTTTGCAGCAGCAACGGTGTAGTTCCTTGTGCGTGGTGTGGTTGCTCTGCACAAGTAAACTCCACTATGTTGGGCTTTCACAACGCTGATGACCAGGTTGCCATTGCCAAGCACTCTGGCCCCAAAAACATCTATGGGCTTGGAGTCAGCCCTGCTCCAGGACACTAGGGGGCGAGGGTTTCCGTCTGCTACGCACTCCAGAACAGCAGTGCGGTGCAGGCTGACACTGATGTTCTGAGGTCCTGCGATGATCCGAGGCCTCATGAGCGGCCTGGCTCCAGACGCTAAAGAGGAAACATTTCACATCAGGGTGGGAACACCACGCTTTTAGGACAGCACTGGTATCCCTGACAGCAACATGTACCACTAATTACCAGACACACATAGTTCAGGAAGAAAAAATCATGTCTGGCTTTACTAACTGGCTCAAGTCAGGAGGAAGAATGAATTAGTGAAACCAACTAGGTGATAGAATACCATGGATTTCAAGTTTAATACCTCTGCTTACATGCTTTCAGATCTGGTCAGGCTCATGCACACACACACACACACACACACACACACACACACACACACACACACACTCACACACACACACACACACTAACACACACTTACTAAAACGCTCACATAAACACACCTGGGTTGACAGTAAGCATGGCCTCTCTGCTTTTCACTCGATTAGCAATGTTGGTGGCCACACAGCGATATATCCCAGCATCCTCTGGTTTAACCTCGTGGATCTGCAAGGCTCCGTTTGGCAATACTGTGATTCTGGACATAAAACAACTCAATTATATTCACAATACAAATTGCTTTCAAAAATCTGTATTCAAACAACGCTTCCACGTTCATTCAAAGGCGTGTCTGACAAAAGGTGTGGTCAATGCTCTAAATGGCGGACCGCCATGGGTTCCTCGTTTGTATTAAAGGTGTACTACAGACCAAATGATTGCACGGCTGAATGTGAAGGTCCCCACCTCTCTGTCTCCAGGGGCAGCGCTCTTTGGTTCACTTCCCATGTGATAATGGCTGGTGGCCTGGCATTGACACTACAGGCAAACCTAGCGACAGAGCCCTCAGTAACTACCACAGGAGAGGGCTGAGTCACAAATGATGAGATATCTGAAAAAGAGACAGAGGGAGAGAGAGAGTAAGGCACAGAGAATATTCAAAATAAGTCTATATATTACACTTTTTGTGAAGAACTATTACATTTAAACAATGAGTATATAAAACAATCAGCATGGTATCCAGTGCAGTAACTCCTCTGATCAATGGATCAATAAGCGTATGGCAGTGAATGACCATTTACAGATGACCATTCATACATCATCACTAGTCAATACTTGCCCTATGGACTAGAATCAATTTATTCAAAATATTGCATTAAATTAATAGCTCTCCTCACTGACAAAGTCAATTCTCACAACATACAGCCATAGGTAACAAGCTCCTATTGGCCAAAGCAATATTGAGGGGTTATGGAAGTAAGCAAAGTAACAGATACATGAGAGATTTTAGATTGTTCTTCATCTTCTGCTCCCTCATCATCATCGTTCTGTCCATCCTTCTCCCATTGCATTTTCTCTACGCTTCACTCTTTCTCTCAAAAAAGGGTGCTAAAGAAAATCAATATATGTTCGTCCCTTGGTATAAACTCCCCCGTGTAAATCACGTTGCAAGAAGGCAGTGCGTTAAAAAGAGTTTTATTTATGCATGGAGCGTAACTACAGTTAAGTGACATTCATATAATCCAGCTGTTCTATCCATGGGGTACCACACTGAGAAGTGAACTTGCATGTGCCTTGGCTCATTGAAATATGGGTCTACACTGAATCATCTCCTCATATTAGTACTGTGATTGGGAATCTTTGATTTGCACATTCTTTGGGATCACTCTTGTTATTCTATAGACATGCCAACTCTCAGTATTGTGCTAAAATGCTTGCTTTGGATTAGCTGATCTAGTTACACAGCTGTTGCTTCCAACATAAAGAACAATGTAGTAGTTTTACATCAAAAGTCAAATTCTCACCCTGAAGATAAAGGTAAGAAGATCACACTTTCTCTTTGAACCTGGTTTCTGTCAGAAACTAAAATTATATTCATTACATTACAAAACCAATTTCTGTAGCTAAAATTTTGATTGTTGAGAAAAGAATGTCCTTTATTACAATTATGTAGGACCTAAAAAATCTCCCCCAAAATCAAAAAGGGTTGATGTAATGAACAAATCCCCTCAACCTTAAATCAGGCCTCTTTGGGCAGGCTTCAGTGGGGGAGGTTTAGCTGGCCAGTCTTGGAAGGTCAGTCAAGTCATAAAGAGAGGATCAATGCCTAGGTTACACAGGACAAAGGTTTCCTGCCAAAGGTCAGGGGTCACCTGAGCTCGTCTGTCCAGTCAATTTCATCCCGAATTTGGAGCCCCACTAATCGAATGCATTCAGAATATTTAAGTACCCAATACTGTGATGATTTTAGATGACCTGAACCTGCAGTTGACATTCTGAGGGCTTTGATGCTTATGTTTATCTTATCTTTATAGCAAACCAGAAAATATCCTGACTATATGCAATGCTATGGATAATCATATAACCAAACGATTCACTACTATTACACTGAACAGACCGTGTTCAACATGAGACCATATTTGTCAGTGGAATAACTTTATGTCAGTAGTAACATATCTGACTGCTGCTTGAGGTTCTAGTTAGGTAGCCGTAGTCTTCCATATGGGGTTAGTAGAACAGTGCCCGTGACAGACCTGCCAGGCAAACCAGACCAATCGTTGAGGCTGACGTACATAAAATAAAACACTTTACTAAATAAAAAACATTACTGAACTTCAAAGCAAACATTTGTAGGATGCAGCTCTCTCAACTAACTGTAATACAACTACAGGCATAACAGACCCACTCAGCATAAACATATCGATCCCATAAAGAACACCTGGTAAAGAGTCCTCATGCATCACTCAGGCTGAACACAGACAGCAGGCAGGCCAGGCTGTAGTGGTGGCTCACCGGCCAGCACCCCGGCGTTGGACAAAGCCAATCCCACAACCTTCCTGACCCCTAGGACTCTCCCATGGGCCCTCACACAGACTGGGAATAAAGCCGGCCAATAGCCAGACCCCCTCCCCCTCCCAAAGAAAACGAGGTTGCCCCAATATGAGGTTGCTGTGGTTACTCAAAGTTTTTAACCCTTTAGGTGCTACTGATCCTTATAATTTGTGAGCTTTTTCTTAGACTACTTCTAATCACTCAAAGTTTGAAAGGTCTTTGAGTGAAAAATCACTCAAAGTTTGAAATGCTAAGCAGTGGTAATGGGATATCTGAGATCCTGAAAAAAACCTGTACCCTCAATACAGGTTGTAAGTTTCATCACAGTTACTAATCAGTATTAAACAATTATGTCCCTTATATTTGGGGCACAAACTTTACCTCGAATTACAGCCATCTAGTATATGGTGCACAGTAGATGTAACTATATGTCTGAAAAAATACTATACTGAATAAAAAAAAACTGTCAAAGACTGAATATTTAACACCATACTGCACCTATGTAACAAAATCACTTGTTCCTCATATATTTATTTTCCCCAGAATGAGATAACACTGTGTTTAGGTAATGTCATCTCCCAAAACAGACTGAGCTCTTCCGTGTCTCTTTGTCAAGGCCAACGCTGGTCTGGCTGAATAGGCACAGCTGCCCTCTGTCCGTGGGTCTGTGGCCAAACAAACGTCCCAAGATCAGTGCGTTTGTCTTTCAGGGGACAGCCAGGGCCACATGGACAAAGGAGGCCGGAGAGAATGGCCCTTTACAGATTCCAGTGGGTAGTCAACCAGAAAACATCAGCATGGGAGGCACTGGCCTCCCTGATACCAGTGCTGAAACCCAACACAACTACAGACAAGCACATGGAGCTACAGGGCATGAACGTGTGTGTGTGTGTGTGTGTGTGTGTGTGTGTGTGTGTGTGTGTGTGTGTGTGTGTGTGTGTGTGTGTGTGTGTGTGTAAAAAACATGCTTCTCTTCCTCATTCTTTTTCATGAAGCTGAAATCTTTATGATGCTCAAGACAGACTCACCAGCCAGGCTTAAATGTCTTTTTAAAATAAGCTGGTAACATTGCACTGGCTTTAAAGCTGAATATCCAAAGCCTTACATCACTATCAATTAATGCGACATTCCAGAAAACCAGGCCAAAACGTTATGGGATGGACAAGGATCTGAGATCTGACACAAACTAGAAAAATTGTGATTCTGACAAGTCAACTTAGTGAATCCACAGAGCAAGGCCTGTCCACCAAACTCTCTGCTCCAGTCTGCCTACACACTGCTCCATTCAAATGGATGTTTTATTTAGAAAGTTAGGAGTCAATTTCATTACACCAGGCTGCTTCCATCTTCACTCTATCTCATTTACTTACTTGAGATTGTTAGGCGAGCTCGTTGGCTTAAGATGGCTCCATATCTGTTAGAAGCAAGGCACTGATAGAAGCCTTCGTCTGATTGCTCTCCGTCCCTCCTTACTAAAGAGAGATACAGCGATCCATTTGGCATGAATCGGACGTGTTCATTCTCCAACAGCCTGAGCCCGTTTTTGTGCCATCTGACGTCCACGGGCGGCTCTCCTAGCGCCTGGCAGTCCATCACTACATGATCATTACGAGACACCATCCTATCACTGGGCTCGTTTACAAAAGACAACTCACTAAAACACAAAACATCTGCAAGAGAGAAGAAGAATAAATGAGAGAATAAATGATTAGTGAAAAGCAAGAAAATGCAGAAATCTGAGGCACTAGGGTCAGTTTGAATGAAACATTATTTACAAGTCTCTAGTTTTTGAGTAAATTAAGTGCTTAGCAGACGTCACATGCTTTAATCATAACAGACTGTTGGAAATTGGAGCAAGTCTAAAGAAGAGCTCCCACTAAAGTAAGGAACAGCTCTCACGTGCTAAGATCAGCATATAAATGAATCAAATGAAGAGTCAACACTGGACTGCTGGGCAGTTTTACACGCGAATTAACGCGTCACATTTTTAACGAGGCAACTTTAAGGGAGGCAGTAACATAAAAATGTCCTAATTAGAAATAAACGAAGTTACTGTCCTATAAAAACGACAAGAACAAATAAAAACTCGGGCTGTTAGAACGTTACACTCGTGACCATGAAGAGACGCTTGAGTGTCCAGAACACGGACTAGTCTGGACCTTAACGGTACCTGAACGACGTTCTTTATGAATGTTGGACGGTGTGCAACAATAATAAAGTCACTTTTCACACTTTCTCCATTAGATACCCAAAATGTCCAGCCACCACTTCAGAGACAGAAATCCACAAACACAGTCAAAGAATAACATTTCACTTACTTGAAAAAGATAAAATCCAAAAGAAAACCAGCAACCGCTGATTTATCTTCCACTTAAAGAACGCCATTTATTGCAATTTATCCGACATTCTTTATGTCAAGAGCAGCCGCGTCTTAGGTGCGTCAAGTCCATAGCGAGGTCCGTGTCCAAATGAGACCTCTGAGCGCTCGAGCCCGGGCTCGCGGCCGCACTCGCCCTCCCCCACCACTACGTCGGCCACGCGCACCTTCTGCACAGCCCCCCGCGCGCATTGCAAGTGCGACGTTTTAAGTGGAGTGATGCCATACAACGGAATTGTAGCTCTAACACATTTAAATTTGCAACATTTCAGCAAACTCAAACGTCTAAGGCAGGGGTGCCCACAGTTTTCAGCTTGCGAGCTACTTATAAGATGACCCAGTCAGAAAGATCTACCGGGGTGGCGGCGAACGTAATTTGTTGAGCCGGGGGGGGTGTTGGTGGCGGCGAACGTAATATGTTGAGCGGGGGGGGGGGGGGGGGGGGTGGCGGCGAACGTAATATGTTGAGCGGATTGCAGATTGGCTACCGTGAATGTCAATCAAAATACAACCGTCAGTGCAGATGTGCGATTCATCTACTACTATTTTATGTGACGCGATCTACGCACATTCCTTCGCGATCGACCGACACTTCCTTCGCGATCGACCGGTCGATCGCGATCGACGTAATGAGCACCCCTGGTCTAAGGAAACTTGAAGAATAGAGTGAAAGAGAAGAATTATCCCCCCCCCCCCCCCTTCATCACATTTGGGAACCCTGTAATGAAATACCAACATGCAATATGTAAATGAAATATGTAATTGTACATGGACATTTCGACTAATTAAAAAAATATTTTGTATTTACATTTAATAAATGTTGAAGGCCACTGCTGGTTGGATTGGTTGGCCTGCTACAGTTCAGGTCACCAATATGATCTCTGCGCTCTCCCCCACTATCATGGCAGCTGCCCTGGTGTCATTATAAGAACATATAAGTGGCCACACATCAGCTCCTCAGTAAACACTGATATCGATCCAGTGAGTGTGTATTGAGAGCGTGATCTCCCCAACAACCACCACGCAGGCACACGTGGTGCTCACACAGAGGAAGGTGTGGGGGGAGAGAGAGGCCCTCCCAGTTCAGGATGTGGACAATGCATGAACAACTGTTAACTCAGCTGACCATTATCAGCATTAAGCCTCGTCTGACTATCCCATGTATAATAGAAGCGGTCACTGAGCACTTTACTTTCATTATTCTGTCCAAAAAAATCTAGAGTCGCACGTTTTAATGAATTTTCTGTTTGTTTCTTGTAATCTGGCCTTTCTGCTTGTGTGATTATCTAAATCCTCCTGTTTCATAGTCTTTTGCCTATATTAATTATTGTTTACTTGCAAAGCTCATCAGTGTTTTTACACCTTCTTAACAACATACCAAATGAAGCCACATTTTTAACCAAGTTTTAAAATATTTTCAATATTCATTTTAATTTTTTGGCTGCTCCCCATGTTACTACGTTTATTACTTTAAATTGCAATAGATAAAAAATGCTTTAATTTGCTTATTGAAAAAACAAAAACAAGTCTTCTCGAAACATATTTCAAAATATTATTGGGTTTCCTTCATAATATAAAATATTTTCCTTTATAGATATTTCTTAATTTTAAAGTCAGTTCCAGGTAGTTCCAAACACACAGGTTCCATACTGTGTTATAAATGTTCTTTACTAACACTGGTGATACATTCTGCCACAAATAACATGTTAGAATGTATAATTTTATTATAATAATTATAATATGAAAGTATTTTGATTCATATATAACAATGATTTAGAGTTTTAGAGTACTCTATTATGTTTTATTTTCTATAAAGTATTTTTAAAAGAAAACAAATAATCAGAAGACATATTATAAAACTGCAAAGCATCCCCTAATAATGATGGTTTCCCTTACTCAACAAATGGCTACGTTGGTAGTTAAATCAGTTATTGATTGGAGCAGAACCCTGACAGATGTACTCCTCCCTCACAGCTGAGGGTCTGATCACCAGACTCAGCATAATCAGACCAGCACTGTTGCCTTCTCACAGTTTACTACACATTATCAGTGAAACCCACATGGATTTTCAGAGCAAACTCTCTCAGCCATTTTCCTGTATTTGTATTTTTTGGCAGTAAGGTCCTCCCAAAACCTTTTCAGCTGATCCCAGATTAAACATCGATTGCTTTTCTGGATACTTAATTTTGATTTTAGCGAACACATTAATGCTTACAGTATAGCTGCATGAAAAAGCAAATGGAGGAATAACAATATTTTGTAAACAACCTGACCAAGTTGCTGATAATTATTGTTGGTGCTACACTGGTATTGACAATGGTCTCTATTCTAGGAGCACATACACGCATGTATTCTCCCTCGTTTTGACATGTGAGGTTTGTGTGTGCTAGATGTTGACAAAAGCAGGAACGAAGACAGGATCAATAGACTAAAAGTCATTAACATATTATGAATATCATTGAGGCCATGAGAAAGAAGATACGTGACCAATGGGCTCCCGTTGCATAGGTCAGAGGCAAGGGCAATCTGAACCCCCACCCCCATGACCTCTAGGGGCAACAGAATGACCTTTAAACTTCGTCAGAAGAGAGTGACCTATAGGTCCCAAATCTGCTCTCACGACACACAAAATTCAAGGATGAAGTTGATTAAGTAGGCATATGACTTCTAAACAAATTTACCCTGTCATAGACAGCAACTTGACTTTACAAAACTGCCATAGCTTTACAAAATATCTAAGTCAGGAAAGAGTCTGAACAACACTCGTTAGCATCTTTTAAACTAGGTGGTGACTTCAGTTATGTGTATGATCATGATTACCACATAAGGGTAGTAACATAAGGACATTACTGCATGCATATTTTTAAATAACCAACAGGGGGCAACGCAACCCCAATTCATAAGACAAGTCTATCAATTTTTAAAATGTCAAGCAAGTCAACTAGGGGAAATGGTGCTATTTTAATAACAAAAATGAAAACACTTGTTATTTAAAAATGTTTATTGGCTTTTAAAACCACTTAAAAAACTCTCACCTGTGAGTACTTTCCATTGAAAAAAAGAGAAAGGAACATGGCTAAAAGGCGTCTGCGATATGAACAAGCTACTGTACACTGAGCGCACACTGGACAACAGCACAGAGAAGGGTTCAGCTCTACGCTTTCAAAGAGACAGGAAGAAGAAACACATTGTTTTCTACGAGACCATTCTGAAATACAGCATTGGACTTGTTTGATGAATCTGTGTATCAAAAAAGTAAGGATTCGAAGTTCCTTCTTAAAATAAAAAAAGAAAATCAGTGCCTTGATAAATGCCAGAACATAGAAAAAATATTTACAATTTTCTTCACAAAGGCATTTTTTTTAAATAAAAGAAAAGAAAAAGCAAAACAACAGAAGATGCATGTAAAGAAAACAAAGAAGAACAGTCTGGAACTAAAACACACAGAACAATATTAACTTAGCAAACACCACACACAGAGCTTTTATTCTGAAGAACTACACGTTTTTTTTCTTTTCTATCTGGTCAACACAAGCAGCCCTCAGTTTTGGTGGAGGGAGTGGTCACAAAGTATACTACAATAGATAGTTCAACATACATGCGCACATACAATCATTGAATAACATAGTGAAGCATGTTCTCTTTTTATTCACTTTTAATAATGTTATCTTAAATTTTGTTTGCTTTTATCTTATTCTCATGGATGAGAATGAGTAAAACATGTATCTCATTGAGATTAGTGCACATTGCTACACAAGGCAATTATTCATTTAATTTTTTTTCTGATGTTATATGCAATTCCCCTTTTGTAATTTACCTTCGAAAAAATCTGTTTTTTTGCCAGCTTCAATTATTCCATTTTGTCTTTTAAATGTCTGACAAAGCCATGGTTTACAAAAAAGAAAATTTTTTTAGTGCAATAAAGTGAACTTCCAAAGTTTGCTGAAATCATGAACCATTGAATATCCAGTGCCTGCCACTCCAAGGTTCTCTGCGCAATACATTTGACTGTCACAATAAAATGAACATTTTATATATCATTATTCATCTTTTTTTATATAACCATGCTATTGTTTTCCTCTCTGAATGTACACATCACATCTGCAAAAGCAGAGACCAATATATTCTTTCAAGGAAAATGGCACATCAGCAAGCTAGAGACCAAACAGACAGCATCACTTGCACAACACATAAAGCCAAAACATAACACACAGCATTTCGTGCTGGCTATAGATTCAATATGATCAGTGTAGTAATTCTTTTCTCAAGGGCGCTTAGCTCTATCTAAAAATCATCACCATAATACAGTGTATTGATAAAATTCAAATTTTATGATGAATGTCAACATCCCCCATCTTTTTTAAAGAAATGTAGCATTATTATGACTACCAATAGCCAATTTAAGTTTTCAAGAAGCTATTAAGTAATGAAGTTGGACAACATGCTTCCCATCATAATTAACTATACATCAGGTACGTTTGCCATATACATACTATACACAAATGAACCCACCAGGAACTCAAGTACATAAAACCCTGTTCAATTCACCAAGGAGTCAAACCAGATCCCTCTTGTAAAGAATGTCACTTGGAGATGGATATAATTGATCTCAATTACTTATTGTTCTTCAACAGCTTGTCTTTGGTATGGATGTAAGACTGAAATTCACTGATGGCAGTTCCAGGACTGACTTTTGACCACAAGCAAGTCATAAAGTATCTATCCATCAACATACCGTTCCAATGCAACAATACCATCATTATGTCTAGCTTTTAATTGTGAGATTATGTGAAGAACCACTGACATGTTAAAATATTAAAAGACAACAGTTTACAAGAATTATTATAAGGAATGTGTTTGGAAATCAAAACATTGATTCACAATGACAAATATTCAAGCTTTTTTTTCTTTTTCTCTTTTTCTTTTGAAGTGCACCAGAAGTTATTTTTTATTCCTCAAATTCCACACATTTAAAGCCTTTCTTAAGATGACATAAGGCCTTGGATGTTGAAATAAGGCAGACCAACTCCCTCATTTATTCTTTTTTTTCCAAAACAGTGTAGATATAGCAAAAATCTGACTTCTCTATCAATCTTTTAACAGTACAAGTAATATGGCCTATTGTTAAATATTATACTATCCATTAGGCAAAAAACAAAACAAAACAAAAAAAAAAACCCAAAAACAGTGAATGGAGTGATTTGGCAGATGCTTATATTCAGCACCTATTAGCACCTAAAATCTTTTGTAACTTTGAAATTTTAGTTAAGATATGTAAGAATGCTAAACTTTCATGACAGTGAAAATTGAGTAAACTCTTTAGCAATAAGATTTCCCAACACACCCACGGAGGCAAACGAAACAGTGTGCAACTGTCCACTGCTTAGGCAAGACAGTTAAAAAGACTTATATGTTTCAATCAAAATATTGCATTTAATTCCACATCACTGGATGATTATTGGGGAGAAACGTTTGTTTCAAATGACAAATTAACTCAAAACTATAAAACGTAACTAAATTTGTGAATATATTCAAAAGGGCAATACATACTTAGTAGTATTGTAAAACAAAGACATGTATGCACAATACAATTGAGCCCATTTAAATGTAACAGATTTACATGAAACAGGCATGGACTAACACGGGGGGGGGGGGGGGGGGGGGGGGGGGGGTATTGAGGTGTGTGTGGAGAACTAGCCTGTGAAAGATCACTTCAGGTCAGGCTGGTGTTTCTCACTGATCTGACAGACATCCAGATTGTTACTGCAGTGACATATCCTAAATCACATTTTAAAAATACATATTAAAAAGAAAGTCACAAAAAATATGAACATTTAACAGAAACTGCAAAATAGTGACAAACTGCAACACCCATAACAGGAAAGCAATAGCAAACGATACTAACCCAACATTTCCACTGTTGGCTGGTCTTTATTCTCCAGCCAATCGAATCCAGCAGAGTTCACAGTGTCACTGCATATCTGCTGAAACAACGGGTCGTTCTTGAGTTCCTCCAGTGTCGTGTCTTCATATTGGTCCTGTTGTTGACTTGGGTCAAACAGAAGGTTGGGATCCAACGTGTTCAAATCATTGATGCTACCAGAAAGGTCAGAGGTCAAACGAATTTCACTGGAGAAGTCCGATGCAACCGCACTGAGTTCCGATGCCACCTGCCCTACTAGTTGTGAGCTAGGGTTGAGCCCATCTTCCCCCAAGAGATCTTTGACAGTGCTGTTGAAGTCCAGTTGCTCCTGCTGCTGTTCCTCATCCTGTTGTGAGGGTTGAGGAAGCAGTTGCCGTTGGTCGAGATCCGGATCATCTTGCAGCTGTTGATGGTCCTGCAGTTGCAACGGTTGGTCCTGCAGTTGTAACTGTTGGTCCTGTAATTCCAACTGTTGGTCTTGGAGCTGCAACTGCTGTTCCTGGAGCTGATCTTGCAACAGCTGCTGATCCTGCAGATCTAGCTGCTGATCCTGAAGCTGAAGCTGCTGATCCTGTAGCTGAAGCTGCTGCCCTTGCTGCTGCAGCCCGGAGCCTGATTGTGCTTGCCCATCACTGGAGAAAGTAATCTGTCCAGCCCCAGTGGTAATGAGGTAACCAGGCTTCTGGAAGTCATATGGTGAAGGGCTTGAGCAGACAGGGAGCTGCTGAGTCTGATGGTTACCACCTCCAGGAAAAGCCTGCGTAGTTTCCAGAATCTGTGTCAAATTCATCCGAGCCGTGTAATTGGAAGGCATGTTATTGACACCAAGCCCACGCACCGCATCGTCCCCACCTGCATCCATCTTGCTTAGTAGTACACTGGTGATCTTTGCACTGTTGCTCTGTTGCCCCTGGTGCACAATAGGCAACATCTCAGACTGCATCATGATGTTTAGTGGTACTGACTGGCTCCTTTGGGCCATGCTATTGGCAGTGACCACTGACTGAGTGTTAGAAAGAATGGTAAGAACTTCTGACGTCAAAGGGGAATTAAATGGTGAAACGACAGACCTCGAGGCAAGGCTGGTTTGTGCAGTTGTGCCACTAAGATTGCGCTGCCGCACGGCAGGGCTTACACTGCGACACCTAAAGGTCCCACCTCCGTTTCCAGAGGTGCATGCTGCTGCTTTGCCGTCTAATGGTGCTGGAACAGCAAAACTTTCTTGCTTACTCTCGACAGTCTGCTGTCCTTGTTGAATTGGTGACACCGTAGTCAGCCGACCCAAATGCCCATCCTGCCTGGACTGAGGCTGAAAAGACTGTCCGGGTTTGGCAAACGCGTGTGGTTTACGGAAGTGGTCCTCAACCAGGTCCTGATAGCTCGAAAGGATTCCAATAGCATTGCTGTTTGAAATTGATGGAGAACTTGAAGCGCTGTTATATCTGTTGTTGATCCAGTCAAGTTTAGCTTTGTCTGGGTGTGTGGCCATGGGCCTTTGCATGGGCTTGACGGGGCTACTGGACACTACGCTACCATCATGGTAACCTGGTATGTTGGAGTTAATGGGAGTAAATGCAAAGGGATTACGGCACTCCACGGGACTTGCTGGAACACTACTGCTGCAGTTGGACAACGGTGTGCTAATAGGTGTATGTCGTCCACCTAAAATGCCATCAACTGGGGTAATAGGTGCCATTCTGGAGCAAGGACTTTCCCTGGTCATGCTGTGGCTCCCTGGCAATATTTCAGAAGTAGGAGTTGGAGTCGGGGTTGGTGTTGGAGTTGGTGTAGGTGTAGGAGTGTGAACTGGGGTGGCGCTACTGTGTGCAGAGTGGTAGAACTGAGTACCGGTTTGGTGGGGGGAAAGGATATTGCTTTGAGCAACTGTTTGGCCTTGTAAGGGTATATCAAGAGAACTAAGATAGGGCTGTAGACTGCTATTCAGCTTCATTTGTTCCTCCATCTGCACCAGCTCTTCCACTATGCTATCTTGTGTCATGTCATCATCATTGAAGGGGAAATAGTCCATGCTAGCTTGAGATCCATCAAAATCAACAATGTCTTGCTGGAGGGTCAACTGAGCAGATGCTTCAGAAGTTTGAGACATCAATGGCAGATGGCTTGCTGTTACCTGCTTTTGTTCTGCCTGTATCTGTTGAGAATAGTCTTGTAATGAGCTCTTGAGCTCACTCACGGCAGCTGCCTCCTGAGAAATGGCAGTGGTGACTTGTTGGTGACTCGCAATTTGTTGCAACAAAGTTTGATCAGATGCTGTGCTATTACAAGAAGCTATGTCAGTCGGACTTATTCCAGCAGGGCTGTCCTCGTGCTCAATTTGTGATGAGCTTTGAGGAGTCACAATAGTCTGAGAAGTGTTTCCAATGGGAGTGTCAGAAAGTGCCAGGATTTGTGTCGGAAGAGAAGTACTCTGCTTCAGGGTCACTTTGCACGGAGCACTCTCTGGTCTTGCAGGAGTTCCTGGCCTCTGTATCTTTTTTGCAGCTATAACAAGACCAGGTTTAAGACTGTTGCTGGGATCCAAAGGTTGCTGAGATATGAAAACCCTTTTAACGGGGATTGCATGCGTCTCCAAAACAGAAGCAGAACGTTTTCGAGGACTTTTTGGACCAAGACACGGATCTTTTTGTGATTGGCCAATGGGAGAAACCGCACCGTTGGATGACAACCCGACATCCACACTCTGATTCATTACAGTCAGATACAGAGTGCTCTCCAGACGATCACTGCTGTTATTGCTGCTTGAGGCAATCGCCCCTATGATTGTACTTGGAGGTGTGGCAGAGTCACTTTTGGCCCTAGTAACTCTTTCAGGCACTGGGGATGCCTTGACAAGAAGAGAAGGTTCACTGGAAGCCCTAAATTTAGTGGCCCTCTCATTCCTTTGTCCAGCAATAGTCCCTGGTGCGGCACATTGCCTGTCAGCACCGGCAGTTGAGTTACCGTCATTCACAGCTTCGGATGTTGCCTTGACTTCGCCAATGGAGGAAGCAGAGACAACTGGGGTTGTTGCAGGGCGGACAACCCTTCCAGCTCCAGATGACTGAAGAGTAGCTGAGCTGCCATTCTGGGCTTGCTGAGTTTGGTTAGGCTCTTCCTGGGAAGCAGTGCTACTGATGCCAGCTGAAGCAGGTCGCAATGGCGTTTGAGTGCTGCTGCCACTGTTACTGTTAGGCGTTAGTGATATAGCGGTCATCTTAACGACATTCACGGAACTAACGTGCGGAGTGGGCATCACTGTTTTGATAGGGCTGTTAGTAATAAGAAGCGTTGGGGGGGACCGAAGAGTGATTGCGTTTGTAGCTGAGGGTTTAGGGAGGATCTGGGCATATCGATGTCTGGCTAACCTGTCACCAACAGGACTGGCAGGAATATTCTGTGGGGTTTTAGGAGCCTGCTTAACAGGCTGGGTAACTACTTGAAAATTAACTGGTAGAACTTTTCCCTCCGCTGCTGCAACTGGACTTGGAGACGTCATCAGCTGTCTATTCCTTTGGACCTACATAAATAAACACAAAAAGTGATTATGCAAGAAGCATTTGCATAATTTTTCTAACATGATGTGATTTTGCAAGTTGGTTTAGTGTTTCATTCAGGGTCACTACCCACAACTGGTGAAGTGACATGTAAACAGAGCTGCTGCAAAGTTTCTAAGCTCGATGGAGCTTCATCATTTCAGCCATATGCACAGGTCACACTAAAGACCCGATATTGGCTATTGGATAAATGTTTTATTTTTAGTTTTGTCAATTAAGAATTAAACATTTATGAACTGGAAAGTAAGAGAACAAAATATTTACAATATAGGGAACAAGTACTCTAGTGATAATAGGTGTATGTAAATCTATTCAATTCACATCAACAATTTTACATTTTGGCATCCTCAGCAGTGTATTCTGTTCTGCCCACACAATTAAAATTGCTCTTAAAAATAATAATTCAAACATTTATTTGCTAGACCACCTAATTAGTTGGACTAGAACAGGCATTTCCAAATCACTGAACATGCATATAGGATCTAATTAGCCATACATTACATTAGCTAGCAAGAAGCAAGTGATACCAGGTATATTTACTGCAGTAAACTCCAGTTAAATTAAGGAGCATAATACTGTGGCATGAATGTGTTTGTATCTTTATGAATATTGGGCAATACATTTTTCTATCATTTCTACCATAATATAATTACATAAATTTATGTGTTTGGAATTTGGGTCTTCAGCTGCAAAACAAAAAGTTTCGTTTTTTTTCTTTGGCTCTGGACGTGAGCTGTGATGTCAGTGAAACAACCCAGTTTTGAAATAACCAAAACTTTAAGATGACAGAGGAGCTGTACACTATACAATCCTCCATGCACTGTAAAATGTAAAATAAAGTGTTCCTTATTTGTCAATTGTGATTTTCCACCGCAATCCTGGTGGTGTCCAGGGAGCAGTTGAGGTTAGGTGCCTTGCTCAAGGGCACATCAGTCATGGCCTCAGGCCTGGGAGTCGAACCCACGACCCTCCGGTCACAAGACCAGTTCCCTACCACCAGACCATGACTACCCCTGGGCAAAACTGGGGATTGTGCACTGGGCAAAACTGGGGATTGTGGTATGCACTGAAGACGGCGATAAACATTCTGCCTGATCATGATCGTGGTTCTCATTAAAAATGTAATTAGTTAAAATTTCTTTTGCCTGAATGTTATTTTAATTCGCTGGGTATACACGTGCAATTTGCACACAAATAATGTGCTTTTAAACATTTTTTCTGCATTCAGTGAACGTGTTAGCAGCCTTTTCCTTAACATAGAAGGATGTGACTTGTATAGCTAATATGCCAGATTTAGATCTTTGCATTAACGGCATGAAGAATTACCGTAATGGGGCTTGGCACCGCGGCCACAACGATGCCTATTGTGGGTTGTGGAGACAGCAAAGCTGGACTTCCAGAGGTGATACTAGTGCCAGGGCCTGGTGTTCCTGCCTCAGCCCGTCTGGCTTGGGCATCGCCAGGCAGCGGAGAAGTAAGTTTCTGCTCCTGTTGTTTCTTCTGGATCTTTCGCTGTAGCTGCTGCTTAGCATCAACGGAGGGTGAAGGGAGAGTCTTCACTTGTGGCTGGAAGGAGTTTGCCTCACCAGTCGGCACAAATGCAGAAGCCGGAGTCGGTGTTTTCACACCTAGCAAGATTAACAAAATGGCGTAGAAATTATTTAGGAAATCAACAATGCTCAAGCTCCAAACGTATATACATCAACTTGTGTGACAGTGTGTGGATCTGAATCATCAGAGGTTTTGACAAGTACATGCCTGTTGGGGTTCCCGTCATAACAGTAAGGGCAGCCATTGACTTGGTTCCAATGTAATGGCTGTTGAGCAGAAAGCGTGCTAGCTCCTCCACGCTGTCAAACTGACGGCTAAGGACCTTCTGGGCCCATTCACAGACCAGGCCACAGGCTGCAGAACGCATCTCGTCTTCAGCGCTGGGAGACTGGCCTGCTGGCTCCAGCAGCTCACACTGAAGAAATCAGATTTTTACAAAAGGTGTTTAACGTGATGAACTCCCATCAATTTTGGACTATAGTGCAGTAAATTGTATTTGAAATAAAACAACAGTGAAAAGTGTATGATGCCAGATTTAATTCAATGGCTTTTCTATGTAATACTGGGTGACCACTATAGAACCACTTGAGTTTGGCATGTCTGGGAATAAAAACACCATATTTCAAGTTGGCATGTGACAGAAAATTAAAATGGGTGTGGGGGGGGGGGGGTATGGAGTTAAAACCAATTGAAATGTTTATTGGAACACAATTTCCAGTGTTATATGCAAACACGGTGTCAATACTTTAAAGACGTATAAAGTTGTTAAAGATGATTGGTAGTTTTTCTTAGATTTAACCAATGAACAATTTTACTCTTGATGAAATATTATGAACCTATCAAGATCTCTAAGCATGATGCACACATACCACTATAAACAGAACACACCAACATTATTTTATAGGGTTTACCCAAGATGCAAAGTGTGAGAAAGAACAAAAACCCTTTTGCAAAAAAATAAATAAATAAACCCCAAAATTTAGCGGCATTATCTAATTGTGCAAATCTACCTTGAATTCCACTGAGCATGCATTTCTACTGACTGAAGACAAGACTGAATGATAAAAGTCCCTAAACCAAGCAGGAATTCAACCAGCGGCATTACAAGTCTGGCCGAGCATCACGTCAGATGATATTGAGTTTGTTAATTGATTGCAGAGTTCACAGGATCCACTGAAAAAGCCTCCAAGAACTAACCATCACAATTTTATTTAGAATTAGGTTAATTAATGGGAAAATATTGAATCAATTATGTTTAAAAAATGTGGTTCGTGTCTCAATGTGTAACGACTCTAATGTTCTGCACTTTAAATTGCCAAGCAGTTAACTTTTTCATTTCAGATCCAATGTACTGAAGGACAGAGCCAAAACAACAGAATGTGTTAAGTTACTTAAAAATAGCAACATGTGTTATTGTTTGTGATGGATAATCTACTCAATAAAACTCTATTGAGTATAAGATGTACAAATTGATCTTAAGCTAGGTAGAAGTTTCTTCTAACCCTAAATTCTCTGTAAGACGCTCTGATCTCACACTCACAAATGCAGTTTTCTGCAGAACCTGCGCACCTCAAGTCTGTATTTGCCACTTAATCTATGTAAATACTTTCAGTGTGTGCTCAGGTGTTCAGTGTGTGCTTGAAAATTTTAAGTTAAAGTGTAACTGTAAGCATAAAGTTTGGGACAAGCTATAGGACACTTACCCCATCTCCTGATTTATGCAGGTCCAGGTTGGGCAAAGATGGCATATGGACAAAGGCTTTCTTTCTTAGCCCGCTATAACAGTATGTGAGAAACGGTCAAGTTCAAACCATGTAAGTTATCCGTGATAAGATTAGCATAGAACTAAAATACATATAGATAGTTCAATGGCTGTGGGTGGGTGATGGTGTGTTTCAAATTCCTGTCTCGTCGTTCCAGCAGATGGGAGGCATGGGAGATTGAAGTGTAGTATTTTCACTATTCCTAGGATTATGCACTTCTGGAATGAGATTGGTGTAATTCCTAGCATCTGTCTCCAGATTATGGTTCACAACCTTAAGTGCTTCCTTCTGATGATAGATCTGCTTCTGAACTTGTACCGGTTCTGTGCTCATATCCACTCTTATAAAAGAGGATTCAGGCTTATGCTGAATGGCAGCAGGGACAGTGAATATCTTTGATATTTTACTAATTTTAAGGTCACCTGTGCAAATACCTTTGAGTTGGCTTCTAGTGCTGACCTCCAGTGTTGCATTGAATTCTGAATGAAAGCTCTTATCTTAATAACTTTATATATGGATAGGCATTCAAGTACCCAGGTGTGTAGCATTGAGTCATATAGGTTCTTATAGTAGAACAAAGCAACACTTAAGTGTGGTAAATCTGGTCTTGGAATCCTGTTGGACATTTCCATTTGCCAGTATGTTGTTCTTTGAGCCTCTGGTGTTATCCATCCCCTGATGAGCCAAATGTCATGGCATTGTACACATGTGCATTCATATTGGGGATTAGTAATCCTGCCAGCAACTTTCATGTTAGGAACAGGGATTTTATTCATGTGAAGTTGAACAGTGTGCATCGGAGGCATAGGAGATCGCGGATTTTGCATAGTACCTTTGCTGTTCCTAGTACTGCACTCTTCTGGACAAAGATCTTGGTTGTTGATCCTGGGATCTGCTGGAGCCATTCTCCCAGTTTGGGGGTCACAGCCCATAGTGCGCCAATCATCACAGGAACCACTGTTGCCTTCACCTTCCACAGCTTTTCCAGCTTCTCCCTCAGCCCCTGGTATCTAGCTTTTCATGGTTCCTGTTCCTGATGTTGCTACATCTGTCTCTACTGTCCTGTTCTGCCATTTGTCCATCAAAACTAAGCCTGCATCTGGAGTCCTTGCCTGGTGAGGTAGGCCTAGATCCCAGCTTCTATAGATCTTGAATTCAGAGTTTGAAGTCCTGCTATGATTTGTGCACCTCCATGGTATCTTTCAATTTAGCCGTTTCCAGCCATTGGTAGGATTTCTCCCCATCGGCCACTTCTACCATTTCCTAGGAGTACATACTATGCTGGGGTCCATCCTCCCATGATGGTTTCTTATCAGGTCACCTTGCCTTGATGCCAGTGATTTTCATTTCCTCCTTTGACCAGATTGCGAGAGATCAGAGATAGATGATGATAGTGCGGATCTTGTTCTTCCCATTCGGCTGACTTCTCGGGACTTGCCTCACTCCTTCTTTGTGGTTTCTTCATGATTCCTTTTTGACTGTGGAAGTCTGAGGTACTTGTAGTTGTACAGCTGCCGTGAGTATTTGTTATGCCCTCAGTTCTAGCAACCTTCCATCTCCTTGTAACCATCTGACCACACTTAATCAGCGCAAACGACATTCCGATGGTGATGCTGTAAATCGTCGTGAGATGGATCGACGTAATCTATGTAGCGGGGGTGGCTCATGGTTGCTCCATTCAGTAGCCACTAGATGATTTCAGTGAAGTAGTTCAGGTATGTGCAGAACAGCCGTGGGCACGGGGCATCTCCTTGGTCGGTTCTGCACGTCATGCTAATGCTATTGGTTCAAGCTTCCCAGGCTTTGTGTGGGGCACTGAGTCATTGGTCTGTCTGGCCTTAGTCTTGAAGTGTTTTACCCACCAGTAGCTGGTGCTTGGTTCCTCAGGGTTTCTTGACAAAGGCACTCATGTATAGAGCCATGTGTCTACTCCTCCTATCCTGACAGGAGCTTCCATGTTGTACAGAGGCAGGTTATCAGCAGGTAGGATGGAATTGCCCCGTTCTGGGGGTCTTTCAGGATCAGGACTGTCTGGCCTTCAGTTATACATTCAGAGTGGCTTCCACCCAAACGAAACTGCTTCAATTGCTTTGCTAGGTGCTAATGGATTGTAGATAGCTTCTTCAGCCAGTAGGCAGCTATCCCTTTTTGGTGAATGATGCTATGCAAGCAACCCAAGGGTGAAACTGTGTCAGTATCCTCTGTGGAGAAGGAGGTTGGAAGCTAAAAGTTATCTCTCACCAGCCATCTGAACTGTACTGTTGGTGGCAGGTTAACACCATGAGAACCGACCCATCAAAATTGGAAACTGAACAAAACTAAAGAACAATATCTAGAGCTCAATTTTCCAGAACCACTAAACAGCCACACAACAAGCTGCTAGCTAGTGAACAGTTAGCTAATACTAGCATAAACCCAGGCTTCACTAACATAGCTAGTTCATTGGTATTATAAATGAAAAACTACAATAAAGTACACAGTAGGCAACTTGACTAACTAGCTAGCCAACCTTCTTAGCAAGCTGATCAGTAATGCGTATCTTCTCCAACAAGGTTCTCTCAAAAAGGTTTTGGAGAAGAGATCTTTCTGAGGGGCACCCAAAACGCCATGTCTTGGGTTACGTGGTTAATCGTCATCAATAATGGCACACTTCCCTTCTCCACTTCAGACTGACTCTGTGTGAGCCAATAAAGGAAGGGTGAGACAGGAATGTGATTCAAACACACACATAAGCATATAAACATGCCGGTTGTACAAAAGGATATTTAGATTTTCCTCGCATTCCAAGCCGACGTGCCTTCATGTTTGGAAAGACATTTTTCATTATCTTTCCAAAATCAGCAGCACTTAGAGGATGGTATCCGAGATTGTCACAGTAGCTCCTGTCAAAATAAATAAATAAATAAAAACACTGAAACACCCAGGAAACACAGATCTATTTTTTCTGATTAAGTTTATCTTTCTCTTTTGGGTCATACAAAGTACCATTCCAAAGTTCAATAAATGAACAATGTATATCATCAGAATTTCTCTTTTCTAATATAAAAGCAGTGCTTATGTTGCATTACTTTCAACAGTTTGAAACATGATGCAATGTACACATAGCTGTGCTGTCTAAACTTAAATGTTGGCTCTAAAGTACATATGCACACATGGTGCAGTTTAGTGAATCGTTATACATACAACTAAATCTGGTGTTATAGATCACATCTCTTACAAATTACTTTGTCCCACCGACACAAACACTGCATCTTGTAGAATGGCAAGTAAATGCTGCACATATCCAAGTATGCCTTACAGTGAGGAAAATAAGTACTTGAAACCCCTGTGACTTTGCAAGTTCTCCCACTTAGAAATCATGGAGTGGTCTGAAATTTTCATCTTAGGTTCATGTCCACTGTGAGAGACATCATCTAAAAAAATCCAGAAATCACAATGTATGATGTTACTGCTTTACATAAGTATTTGAACACGCGTGAAAATCAATGTTAATATTTGGTACAGTAGCCTTTGTTTGCAATTACAGAGGTCAAGCATTTCCTGTAGTTTTTCACCAGGTTTGCACACACTGCAGCAGGGATGTTGGCCCCTGGAGACTGCCTAGGCCACTCCAGAACCTTGATATGCTTCTTACGGAGCCACTCCTTGGTTATCCTGGCTGTGTGCTTTGGGTCATTGTCATGTTGAAAGACCCAGCCACGACCAGTGCAGTCTTCTTGTCCCATGTACAGAAAACACCCCCAATACATGATGTTTCCACCCCCATGCTTCACAGTAGGGATGGTACTCATCATTCTTTGTCCTCCAAACACGGCGAATGGAATGAAGACCAAAAAGTTCTATTTTGGTCTCATCTGACCACAGAACTTTCTCCCATGACTCCTCTGGATCATCCAAACGGTCATGGGCAAACTTGCCTGGACGTGTGCTGATTTAAGCAGGGGAACTTTTTCCGTGCCATGCATGACTTTAAACTATGACGTCTTAGTGTATCACACACAGTAACATTGGAAACAGTGGTGCCAGCTCTCTTCAGGTCATTGACCAGCTCCTCCCGTGTAGTTCTGGGCTGTTTCCTCACCTTTCTTAGGATCATTGTTACACCATGAGGTGAGATCTTCCATGGAGCCCCAGTCTGAGGGAGACTGACAGTCATGTTTAGCTTCTTCCATTTTATAATAACTGCTCCAACAGTGGATCTTTTTTCACCAAGCTGCTTGGCGATTGACCCGTAGACCTACCCAGCCTTGTGGAGGTCTACAATTTTGTCTCTGGAGTCTTAGGACAACTCTTTGGTCTTAGCCATGTTAGTCTGGTCTTAGCCATGGAGTCTTACTGATTATGAGGGGTGTACAGGAGTCTTTATGCACCTAACGACCTCAAACAGGTGCTTCTAATTTAGAATAATAAGTGGAGTGGAGGTGGACTTTTTAGAGGTGAACTAACAGGTATTTGAGGGCCAGAATTTTTGCTGTTTGGCAGGTGTTCACACCACACAAACCACACAAATAAATTATTTTAAAAATCATACATTGTGATTTCCAGATTTTTTCCCCACAGTGGACATGCACCTAAGATTAAAATTTCAGACCCCTCCATGATTTCTAAGTGGGAGAACTTGCAAAGTCGCAGGGAGTTCAAATACTTAAATTTTCCTCACTGTATATCAGTCTCGTCTAATATTAACTACAAGAACACTGACAAATAGCTGATTTTGTTTTTATTTTTATAACTTGTCTATACAAGTCTATCACTGTCCTCAGAGCTAGCTGTTCATGTTTAACACTATAGTAATTATTGTCATCCTGATAGAAAATTTCAGTACCTACCATGCCTTCAGGGCACATGACTGACACTTACGTGGTGCATAGCTTTCAGTTATTTGTATTTGCATCATCATAGGAAGGTTCATACATGTACGGCTGCATTACATATATTCTCCCTCCTTGAACTATTATAGTTCCACGAGTACCATAGTTGACTGCAAATCTGTGGTATCAAACTATTAATCAATTGTACTCATGGACATAATAGGATTGCTCTCAGATAAGGCCAACAAGCTTGTTTGTTTTATTTAAGAACAGTACTTTATCAATTCCTGTTTTTTTTTTTTTTTTTTACTGAAAATTTGCTCAACGTTTAATATAAAAAATCCTGTTTAGCATCATCAAACACATATTTAACACTCAAGACCTGTCAGAAGTCTCCAATACAGCAGTTCTGAAAATATAATTTCAAATGTTTTAAACCATTCTTTCTAAATTTTAAACCATTTTGTTTTATTTGCTTGTGTTAAGACTCAAAAGCATCCAGCACCAATAAATCATGAAATTAAATCATGTCATTAAATTGGAAAATGGCTTTATACTGTATAACCCTTTAAACTCATGTACATTTTTTTTTTTGAGCGAGCAAGTACACTCACTTGTACTCATCGTACACCTCTTGTTTTGGCAGAGAGGTCTCCGGATGCTCTTCTAGGTGATTTCGGATCCAGTTGAAAGCGTACATCTGTTGGGTCCGGCTGGACGACATGGAATTCTGGTCACTGAAGGGCAAACGGGGAGGAAAGGAATGAAAATAAAGAACGTATAGTTTTCCAGAATCCTGCAAGACAGATTTTGGTCTGTTCACCTCTTTTATTAAGTCATAAGACAAGCTTTTAGTTTGTTTTTGCCTTAAATAGAGTTGTAAAAATGTTGTACCATGTTGCAGGACTTGCAGACCCCCTCTGATTTTCAGTCCTATTGGACATCATGTTGAGAATTAGGGTTTGAAGGGGTGAATAGATATGGGGAAACAAGTGACAAAACACAGGATGCTGGGTATTGCAGTGCCAGAAATTTTGCAAAAAAATATTTTGCTTTTTAGTGATCTGATATGTTTATTTGGCCTTCACAATTATGGAATATGCATAAGAAAAACATGGGAAACAATAATAAATATTAAGACTGCATTCATGATGGATAGCAAATGTTTTCTTGAACACCCAGGTTTCTCAGTATCAAGACTGTATGAAAGTGTTGTGGAACAATACACAGCATTAATAAACAAAGGTAAACCAGTGTTGTGCAACATGGGGAAAGATGAACAAATAAACCAGTTAAAATGCTAACTAAAAAGTGAATGCACAGGTGCAAAAGTAATGAAATCACTAGGAATGCAATAGGATATTCATTTGGTAAGTGAACATACCTTTTGTCATTACCACTGCTGGGACCAGAAGGCAACTTAAGGTAGAGGTAGAGTTTTTCAATGTCTGTAAACTTCTCAACATCTTGCTGCAAGAGACAGGTAGAAGGGTCAAATGAGTAAAATGAACACTGCATTTTATTTGCACCAGATACACTACAGCTTAAAGGTGATTCACCCCTCTCCAAAAAGACTTCACGATGTTAAAACAGCATCATCTACTAGTCCATTACCTTTACACATGTTTGTCCTTGAGTGACAGCTATCAGCATTACACAGAGGCCATTCTAAGTGGAGTTGAGTGCAAGAAGTAAACGTGTTCTTAGCCCAAGGTTTCTATTTTTATGGCATCGTCATGCTAACAAATTGCGAGTCCTGTTGGGTTTGAAGGATTTGAGGAGGAGCTAGAATTCTTGAGTCTCAGTAGAACAAGGGTATACAGTGTGTTTATGGGCAACATCAGCCAACCTGAAAATCCTCTGCTCTAAGCTGGTTGCCATGTAAACCCTGACAGTAAGCGTGCATGTCAATGCTGACACACTAGCAACACTTCTTTTCAATGCAAGGCTCCGCCCCACCTCGCTTTCAATTGGCTCGTGAGAATGAATTCATTTCACCTCTTCCTATTCTATTTGCCTCTTTGTTGCTAGGGGAAACCACTGCTCATGAATGAGGCGAGACTTGTCAGCCAATGAAATAAAAAAATAAAATACAGTCAAAAACATACAACCTGACAGGACACACAGTGGTTTATTACGGATACACATAATTTGAACAATGAAGCAGTGTGCAGAACATCCATGAGCATGGAAGGCATGGAGCATGGAGGTTTATGATATATTGTATTCATTTAATATCTTCCTTTGATCCGACATAAAACAAAAGACGTCCATTCCCATTAAAGACAGACATTCAGTAATTATTCCATTATAGTATGGTGGTGTCTGTGGTATTTCCTAACATACAAGTCTCTATCCCAACAAGACCTTTCTTAATGTATAACTACATGTTAGAGGTAGCAGGTTAAACAGGTCTAGTAATGTTCCTTCAGAACATAAACATAATTTACAAGCATCAAGCTGTCTAGTTCTACAATCTTGCTGGTTCACCAGAAAAAAATAATAAATGTTTCAAAGGTTTAAACTTTCATTTAGATATCAATCAAAACCACACATATAATTTAATTATTTTAATTTGATGATGAGCATCAAATACTGACATCCAGTGCAGTTATTTAGTAATTAAAAATGGCCAATTTTTATTTTTTAGGATCTAGGTACAGAATACTTCATTTGAAGGTACTTAATTCTGGACTAGGTGACTCACACAGCCTTTTTATATAGTCCTCCTATTTCAGGTGATCCAAGTTGGTAAAATGTTGGCTTAGATGCTTATCAGCCAGTTGTGTTTTATTGCATTAGCAAGCTCGCCAAATCCCTAGGATCAAAACCCCAGGATCTAAACACAGATGTACCTAAAAAGCACCGTAAACAGAGTAGTGCAGGAGCATGATCAGTGTGTACCACACCATCACACTGGTACGCCTAAGGAACAGAAAGCTCAAGACTCAACCAGCAATCACTGCATTTCAGGCCTACACAGAACGCAGTGGATTCCTCTGGCTTGAGATTTCAGGAAGTCACATATATAAGTTTTTTTTTCCTATATGGTTTATAGGATATACCTACAATACACTGTGGTTGTGGAGTAACCTTCCACATCGTGCCGTCAGGAAAGCTCAGGAGTAGTAGCATCATCCTCCCCCATTATCTGATGAACGAATTCAGTCTTGATGACTGAATGTCCTTCTCAATTTCAGTGTGTTCATTTCACGCTGGATGTCGCATACCATATTGCTGAAGCAGATTCTTGGTATGCTTTAGTGCAAAAACTGTTTGCCATTGTACATGTAAACACCCGTTTAATAAAAGATAACATTTAGCACTTTAACCAAAGTCAATTTCAGATCAAATTCAATGTGCTAGAGTGCATAGCCAAAAACAGAGCCTCTTTTAAATTATTTGCAGACTGGAGTGTATATAATTATGGCATACCATTTCTTGACAGGTATGACCCCTACAAAGAGGTCATGCTTTGCAAGACTACATACATAGTGCAGAGTACACAGTTCAACAGATGTCCTGGAGGCTTTCTGTTAACCACTTAACCACTAGTTGGAGTTATATATCTAATCACTGGATTTGTTAGCAATACAACCGGACTACTAATCTTTTCAAAATATGTCCAGAAATTACAACACAGACTGTGGAACGAAAACATTTCATTTACTGCATTTACTGCTCTATATCTGAAGGGTGTATGGATGACAACTCAAAGGAGTACAAAAACATTTTCTGAACGTCATCGCTCCATATTACGAGGTAGAAGGAATGGCTGCCGTTTGCTGTGAGCACGGTGAGTTTTCAGATTCTCCTGATAAGTCTTTCATTAGCATTCTGTTATAAGGTAATGCCACAAACAATCACACACACGTTCCCAAGTTGCAGGTTTACATGCACAGCAAGAGCGAGAGGAAGCAGTGTTTTCACGGAGCACGCAGACTTTAGAAATATATATAGATTTCCATCAACACCAAATTCTTAATGTCATTAGTTCATTTTTGAATAAGCTGCCTGATTTTCACTCCACCTGTTTTCTTTCTACCCCCATCTTGCCTACCAACACCCACAATAGAAAAAGGGTTGGCACACAGTTTTCCCACAGTGATTAATCTCTCTAGGTGAGAAGCATCTACAAAACACCTGTCCTACACATATACCAGCAGAGGCGGGGCAGGTACTGGCAAGTCTGTCGGTCCCAGTACAGGTAGCCCGATACTCTTACGATGGTCACAAGACGCCCCGAAAATAACTAAGGGACAATTAGCTCACATATTTGGTTCGTTCAGCAGTGTTTATGATTACAGTAGGAGGCATCTTATCAGTTAAAAGACAGAACGATGTATTTCCTTATTAAACACCTGCATATCAAAACAGTGGTCACTGCACTCAAGCTGTAGTCACCAAGGTTACATTCACATAGCAGGTCAAATAATAATAATATTAATATAATAATAATAATAATAATAATAATAATAATAAGGTTTAGCATATGTAGCGCCTTTCTCGTGCTCAAGGTTGTGTTACATAGTCCACAAATGAAATAAAAAAGGGGACCAGGGCTTTTTCTTCATGTGGGATATAGATGTGTCAACTATATGGCAATGTTCACATCAAAAACACAATGAAATCCAGAATTTTTCAGTTTCAATTTGGGACACACACACACACACACACATATATATATATATATGGTACTGAAATCCGGTACGCATCAGATATGTGGCAATGCAAGTCAGTGTGAACAGTCAGATTGGAATTCAAGTGACTTTCACATCAATCCAAGTTGACATTCATCATAATTTGACACTGTTGGGAAGGAAAGCAGAGAAGACATCAGTGAGGGAAGATGTCAGTGGGGGGGGGGGGACAGCGGGCTAATTGTGACTGGATCTCTGTGGAGTCCTGGCAGCTTCTTCCCTTTAAACAGTGAAGTAGCCAACATGAATCCGTCGAGACTCATCTTTAACATTATGGCCATTTAACATTCACCTCATCACTCTCCTGATCATTTGTTTCTGAATTTGCAGTCAGCTTCCACTTCAGATTTACATGAGCATTAACTCCATGTCAGCGGCTGTTGACTCCATTTTGACTGTCCACCTCTGTGTACGCCAGGTGATGTATTGTTCCCGAGCAAATGCGGAGTGCTTTAGGAGCACGTCTGTTTAAACTAATGCTGGATAGAGGTCACATTAACAAGACACTGTAAACAGCCTGCCAAAAAAAAAAGCATTTGGTCACAGAGATGGACCTGGTCCACTTTAACTTGATAAGGCCAAAGGTTTCACTATCAAATTATTCAGCAGTTAATTAAAATATACATAAATGAGTATCACACAACATTCTAAAACTGAATATAAAAAATATGATATTTGTAACTAATAAACATTCTCACTGGTAATTACATGATGTATTCTTGTTTATATCATTGGCAAAAAGCCCAGTTAATGTGCATCCATTCAAGCTGCCTCATCATGTACAGTGTAGCCCAATTTTGAAAACCTTCCTCTACTATCATTATGAAGATGTAAACAGTAGATTTACAATACACTGCTTGGAGGGCTATGTCGTTAATGGAAAGTTGCCCATTTTTAAATTAGCTGGGAAGTGATGAAACAGCATGACCTGCTTACAGTAAAAAAAATGGATCTGAATAGACTGGATTTGTGTTATTTGAGTTAATTTAGCATTGGCTAAGTACTGGCAGAAGGCAGACATGTCCTAGTTAGGAACATAAGTGAAACTTGTTTCATTACCAGCTTGCTTGGCCTACTTACACTATAATGCCAAAAGTATTCGCTCACCTTCCTTGAATCACATATATATGAGCCTAAGTGACATCTCATTCCTAATCCATAGGGTTCAATATGATCTCGGTCCACCCTTTGCAGCTAGAACAGTTTCAACTCTTCTGGGAAGGCTGTCCACAAGGTTTAGGAGTGTGTTTATGGGGATTTTTGACCATTCTTCCAGAAGCACATTTGTGAGGTCACATACTGATTAGAGGTGCACGATATGGACTAGAATTGCGATGTGCGATAACATTGTTGGATATCTCGATATCAATGTGAACCACGATAAATTAAGATTTAAATACAGAAATGTAGTGTCTCTCTGAACAGCAGCACGTTAATTTGTTTTGTTTTTTACTGTGTAATGAATCCAGAATAATTCCAAATATTTTGCAGGTTTATTCAACAATAGATTCAATCTAGGTTTGCACTTTCACGAGGTAGCGCGCGACTCCGCACACCTCGCGTGAACCTCCGCGAACGGCGGAAGCGGTTAATCTTGCTGTGTCACATTCTGTGCGGTGTTGTCCGAAACGATATGTAGGCCTAGTAGTATAAAAAAAAACACCCCTCAAATACAGGGGAATGAACATTTACCTGACCAATTTTAATGTTGCTTTGTGTTTCAGGTTTGAAAAGTGCTGGAATTTAGGCTAAAGTACTTGAAAATGCTTGAAATTGTAACTACTTCGTTTCACAACAAATATCTGTCTGACTGAACAGTTCTCTTGTATTACGTTAACAAATACTTCGCACGAAGTTACAAAATTCGAGAGGTGCACGACCTCGTGAATCGACAGCTCGCGAGGCCATCGCGGACGGGCGAAGCCACCGCGATTACGTTATTTTCGCCTCGCGGACCCTCGCGCCGCGTCATGTGTAAACTAGGCTTAAATCAAATCGCGTGTCTGATGAGCGTGTTCAACTCTGCCTCTTGCCTACTTACGTCACATGATCATTGTCTGCAGCGCGAATAGCTCCCTCTATTGCGGGACGAGGATAATGCAATTTGAGTTTGAATTTGAGAAAAAACAACACCACACCATAACCACCACCCCCCTACCAAACTTTACACTTGGCACAATGCAGTCAGACAAGTACCATTCTCCTGGTAACCACCAAACCCAGACTCGTCCATCAGAAGTGTGATTCGTCACTCCAGAGAACGCACCTCCACTGCTCTAGAGTCCAGTGGCGGCTTGCTTTACACCACTGCATCCAACACTTTGCACTGCACTTGGTGATGTATGACTTGGATGCACCTGCTCAACCATAGAAACCCATTCCATGAAGCTCTCTGCACTGTTCTTGAGCTAATCTGAAGGCCACATGAAGTTTGGATGTCTGTAGTCATTGACTCTGCAGAAAGGTGGCAACCTCTTTGTACTATGCACTTCAGCATGCGTTGCCCCCACTGAATTTACGTGTCCTACCACCTCGTAGCTGAGTTGCTGTCGTTCCCAAACACTTCCATCTTCTTATAATACAGTTGACAGTTGACTATGGAATATTTAGGAGTGAGGATATTTCATGACTGGATTTGTTGCACAGGTGGCATCCTATCACAGTTCCACGCTGGAATTCACTGAGCTCCTGAGAGCGACCCATTCTTTCACAAATGTTTCACAAAAATGTAAAAACAGTCTGCATGCCTAGGTGCTTAATTTTATACACCTGTGGCAATGGAAGTGATTGGAGCACCTGATTCAGATAATGTGGATGGGCGAGCGAATGTGTCATGTTAGTCACTGTGTGCAAGAACCTACAAAATCAACTAACATGATCTTTCAATAAAGCTGAGTGAATGACCCAACTGTAGTGTACTTTTGTCTTTTTAATTAACAGTGCTATAAAAAATGATTACCACAGAACTTAAAAAAACAATCTAAATGATACACCAATTCTTGGGCCTGGTAAAGAGCTTTGTTCACAAAACCAGTATTCTGTGTTTCTAAGATAAAGATTTTATCAAACTAACAATGACTATAAAAAAATAAATAAATAAAAAATCAGGGCAGGACAGGACGACAAATGCTTCCCAGAGTTCTTTGCAAGTGTCCTTAAACAAGTCAAAACGGCAAAATGAGTGAACTAGCTAGACATCGGAGTAGAATTGAGTGTACGTGAGCTACCAGAACAAACAAAGAGCAAAAGGAAGAGTCTAAGTTACAAATTCATATGAGCTAGAGCTGCGCGATATGGTGGTATATATTCTTTGATGACAGGAAAACTCGACTGTTTCATATTATGCTCTACTGTTTATTCCATTGTGTCACTCATGCCTCTTTACATGAATATTTGTAATCACTGGATAACGCTTTTGCGTGAAGGCAACACAAACAAGGGTGCTATTCCGAATGACAGAGTGACGAATCATGAAAACTTCAGCAAATTTATTTAACAGAAAAGAGGATGCAGAGAACAGACAGGCCGTCAGGACAACACAACAAAACAATGAAACGGTGATGACGAATGCCGATATACCAAACACAACAGTCAACAGGAGTCAGCAGTGACACTGGTAAATACACACAGAGATACAAAGTGTGAGAACATAGATGGGGCAACGCTGCGTGAAGCTCTGGTGAAGGAATGCTGCTTCAGTAGCCATGCTGATGAGCAGGTAACAAGAACCAGGTCATTACAATTCACTGCCGGGGGTGCAGAGAGGGAGCGATTGGACGGCTGATAATTCGTTACAATGGAGGAGAGTGAAGGCGACATAACGGGCAATTCGGAACAAGGCGTGTTCTAGGAGTCGTCCGACCAGTCAAAACGAGTGAACTAGCTAAGCATCTAGCTTCTAATACACACTAGCTAGCTAGCTAGCCACCAGCTTATACACACATTCTAGCAACATGCAGTTTTACCTAAATAAATGTTTATGGGAAGCGTTAGCAGTTATCTTAGCTAAGTAGATAACAGACAATACTATTTAGTTGTGCATTTAGCTAGTTCTATACGTATCTTGCAAAAATGTATTTAAAGGCAGTCAACTTCAGTGCAATGAACCATTTAAATGCCACTTTTTTCAAAACTAACTTATCTAAACACATGACTGTGGCGTCGTACCACGACATTATGCAGAATTGCCTTTCCAAGTGGTCATTTTATTGAAACTAGTTCTAATTTACAAAAAATGTGCTATATCGTGATGTGTTGTTATTGGGATGTGAAATTATCTATATTGTGATATATTTTGGTCATATCGTGCAGCCCTATCATGAGTGTAGAACCCGCCCTTTTGATGGCACACGTTGAGCCCTGTTATTAGAGGGGGTTCTAGATAAGGTCTACAATGTTCACACAATATTCAAAATTACATTTCAGGACAAACTGTCAAGAACTAAAAGATTTTGGGATGAGTTTTGAATCCACTACCATCAATCAGTGGGATATAAAACTTTTTATGAAAACAAATGTCATAATGCAATTTGACAATGACTTTGCAAATCTCCATTAGTGGCTCTAAACAGAAACTTAATCTTATTGTATTTCATGTATTTTACACACCAAGGAGGCCACAGGGCTATATGATGTGATTATGACATTAAAAGTTAAAAATGTCTGCTGTCACACATTAAAGAAACATTTCAAATGTCATACAGCAACTAGGCCTATGTTGTAATATTAATAAATGATGAATCCAAATGAAATCCTCAATAAAAACAGATATCTTATGTTTTATGAATGTTTTGTTTAGCAATATGTTGCTGGTGAAAAATAAATTAAAGCAACACCTGAACTAGTTGACTCTCTTTAGGAAAGGTAACAAGGACAAAAAAATAGCTTACTATAAAAAGTTATTATTTTAAGGCATGTTTTATCTTCACTCTGACCCAAGAGTACCTTTGTATTGAAATGCTTGTTATGCACATGTAATACAGGTTAAATAAGGGTCCATTTCGCTAAAAGTAGCAAGATGCAGTTAGTATTATGAAAATCCCAATCAGGGGTCAGTGAATATGGCATTTTATAGATACTGCAATAGAATTTTAAAATGTTTCAATTGAATAGAGTTTATGCCATGCGGTCTGTAAATAAACTCAATCCTGGTGCATCAATTACACCATTTTAGTCATTTCTAACTCTGGCTTTAAAAACTGAGTAACTTCATAAACTAAAAAAGTTCATTATTGCTCAAGTAATGAAATTACAGGTAACAGAGTGGGAACAAATGCCACTGTCTCCACAGAGCACAAGACATTCAGGAATTATTAAAGAAAGGTAGCACTGCTGCATTTAATAACATGCATATATGTATCACAATTTATGGATCCAAGACTAGGCGTTTCAGAATGAATGCATGCACAAGACTAAAATAATTACAATCACTTACCAAAATGCTGTCCACTTTTGATTGTACAGATTTGCTGAAAGACACAGAAAGACAAAACGGTGATTAAAATTAATGGACCCGAGCTTTTCTTGGAGATCACCGTGACCGTGTCCTGCTTCAGGAACAGACACGAGTGTCTGGTGTAGGAAGTGAATCCGTTTTCCTCGTCTAGTGCAAAGCAGCCCGTGCACCAGCAGCACCCGCTTCTGAACACCACCAAATGATCCAGTTCGGCGGAGTGGCAGGCGGGCCGTGTTTCACGTTAGGTGGGTGCAGATGTACGGCGTTGCAACCTGGCAGAAGGATGCACGGCTGGGTGATGCAGCTATAACACGAACCGGGCCGGGTGCAGGGCCACACTGCAGCTTTAGCTACACGATCGCCGTCCGGATCCACGCCTGGCTCGGTCGGTGCCGAACCAGGTAGCACCGATCCTGACGTTGGAGCACAGACAGGCGTTTTTGCGTCCGATCAAATGTAGGACGGGGACAAAAACACAGCTTGCACGGCGCCTGCTGCACGTGCGCACCCGGGCCGTCGGAACCGAGCCCGGCGAGCCTAAAGACGTGCTTTAGGTCCAAACTGCGTGCTGCCGGAGGTAAAAATGTCCATTTAGCAGCAATGCAAGGCAGCAAAGCCGCAGATCCGTTCGGTTCTTACCAGATCGAGTTCTTGATCTTGTTGTACTGCAGCGCGGTGGCCTCGGGGCCCTGCAGACCCGACACCACGGTAGGAAGCGAGCCCAGTCCGGGCATGGGGCTCTGCAGCTGGCCGGGGTGGTGCTGATCATCAGCCATCACGGTGATATAGGAGGAGGAGGAGGAGGAAGGGGTGAGCGTTAACGTGTAGGCCTCATCGGAGACCTCGCGGTTCTCCCGGTGCGCATAACGCCGGAGCCCACCGAGTACTGCTCCCCCTCACACGGACGGACGGCGGTGCATGACCCCACACGGCGGCTTTTAATGCATACAAAAACAAAAAAAAACGGGACGAACGAGTTACGCGGGGTAGAAGAAGAGATGTTGGAGCGCAGCGTACAGCACGGCGGCAGCCGCCACGGACAGCGCTGCTGCGGCCAAGCGGAGGCGGCGCATGCGCACACGCGACCGAGGGCATCTGTGGTAAAATAACAACACGGCGAGGACGAGGACACTCCGCACCGACGGGCTGGGTTTTATTTTGGTTTTCTTTTTTTTGTGAGTGCATTAGTTGAACATTAACATAATATATTTTTAACAAACCTCTTATTGTTTTCAGAAAATATAAATTGCTGGTTATGCCTACAGGGGGGATTACTAAGCTCCAGGACAAACGTTACCCCCCCCTCCCGCCCCAAATAGGTCATTTAAAAAATATGACAATAACCGGTTATATAGTGTACCGGATAGTCCTGTTTCATTTGGACTTTTCTGCTGGACCCATTTTAGAACAAACAACGAAGCTTTTGTTACCCAACCGTAAATGGACTGCGTGAAATTCTTAAAAGATCTCAACTGTAATAATGGATCCCTCTGTTCAGTGAATTCATATGCATTAGTGCCACAAGAAAACTGCTCATAAACTGACATAAAAAAAACGGCCGATGCTTTTATGCAAAGCGACTTCTATCAACCAAATGCATTTCAATCCGCCTTGGGTGAGCTGTCAGTGTTTTGCTTAAGGGCAGAGCATCCATTAGCTATTAAAACTGCTCCCTGGCAGACACCTGCACCCGCGTTGTTTCATAAACACATAGTTATAAAGAATTATTCAGTCTGAAATTATGAACCCTCTACTGGTAATGAGTAATGGAGTCGTTGTTGTTGTGATGCTCTGTACGACCACTAGGGGGCGCACTAACACGCACTACCAGGCAATCAAACGGACACGCCTCCACGGGGTACACACGCTAACAAATCCTTGAAAAATGAAAATTATAATACAGTATATTATATGAAAAGGAAATATTTCGTGTTGTTCTTTTGTTTGTGTCTACTTGAAGAATAGCACCACCGTTTTGTCATGAATCAATACAGCCCTTTCATTTTCTGTGTTTGTGTATTTATCAAAATGACTGAATTACAGCCTCTTTATTTTTTTGTTATTTTATTTCCTATTCAATATCTTATTACTTCAAATCTACCTGTGCGTCCAGGTGTTTGTACAGTCCAGATATATTGGATATATCCCTTTTATTATACAGCCATGTGATTGTTCCACTGAAGGCAAACTATAAACCTGCACTTTTATGCATTGGTTTATAAAACAAAAATGATTCAATGTTAGATAATTGTTCAGATACAGTTTAATCTTAAATTGTTTCTCATTAATACATTGTATTCTTAATTGTATTCATACATACATTGCATGTTTCATTCAATGTTAATAGTGATTTAACAAATGTACACACAGACACATTTACATAACATTTCCTGTGTGGCCCTGTGTGTTTAGGCCAGGGTACATGTACATACATGGTCATTCTGCTTTTATTTCTGGGTATTTGTTGTAGGGATACCTCGTCTTACTCAGAACCATGGTATTTTGAGAGCTTTTAAAATAATGTAATCTAAAGGAGATTACCTTAGTCCAAATCCCGGTGGTCTCCAACTACAAAGCACCATTAGAGAGGTTCCACCAATACTAAATACCATAAATTTAACAGACTTTCTTATTTCACATATGACGTTATGTATGTAAACATAAATGAAAAACACCTGTCTTTCAATCTTTACAACAATGATCCCATTCTATTTAAGATATAATATATATAAGAGATCATATACAGTATATGTGTAACGTCATACCAGAGGCTAAGAAAAACTGCAGCAAATCTCACTCAGAAAGTCTAGGCCAGTGAGCTTAAGGTCAGAGGTCAGTCAGTCTGGGGCTGACCTGCTCCAATCCTCTTATACTGTGTCATCCTTAGCTTCACACACTCTAGCTGCTGGGATGATCTGGTACCTGTAGTCTCAGAAGTCAGTCCTGAACCAAGCTGCAGGCTTGTTTTGAAAAAGTATTTCATGCCTGTGTTTGTAGCAGGAGACAGGCATTATTACCTACGTACCAATACTAACTTCTGCCTTTATAAGATGATCCTTTTGGCAAAGAAACTAAAGTGTTGTTGTCATTCAAAGTTTGTGCATGTAAATATTGAATGTGTTTTAATTGCAAAATAGTATTTATGGACAGAGGCCCAGATGCCTCATACTTTCAGATGAAGAGTTCCGGTGAGGGCAGCTTGTGTTTAGTCCCTCTCTCTCATGGATGTTACTTTACATCATGTCTCGTTTGTTTCAGTCCTGGTTCTTGTGAAGAGGCAGGATGGGATTGTGTGGCTGAGCTGACTGGAGCTGTTGTCATTCCCCAGGATGGAGTGACATTGTGTTGCATGATATTGTGTCACATCAGGGCATATCGATCAGATTTACAGTCCTGACGTATTTTGTTGCTTGCTAAGACTATTCTGGCATATAAAAAGAGTGTATATCTATAGTTATACTTGTATAACTAGAGATATACTTGTATAACTATGGTATATATTGTTTATAATATTCTGGTCATCAGATAACATACGAAATGAATGCCTTCTCTGTTCTGTAAAATAACCTTTTCCTATATTAATTGTATATGTTCTATTTTATATTTACAGATGATCTACATTAGGTTTACATACAGATTCAACACAGTATGTTTCACTGCAAACGCATTTGCATGAGGTGCTGTGTTTCTGTAACTTGGTTTAGGATATCCTCAATTGTCTCATAGCTTTTCTTCTCCTTAGTAATGATGCCTGTATTCCTGGGTCACCCATTCAAAGAACAGACAGGCCAGCAGACAGTAAATCAGGGATTACGTCTTGCTGCAAGATCACAAGATGTAATGAGGAAAGAGTGACAAGAGAGATTCAGACAGAGGGCTGGGTGTATAAATAACATCAGCTCCCCATCAATCTCACCACACACATGTCAGTTTACCTGATGCCGTCTGAGCTGGAGTCTGTAAGGGAAGTAGGTCAAAAGATGAAAGAACACCGCTTTATGGCTTGTGGAAAACACCGACGTGTGTTTGTTTCTGTATGATGTACTTCTCTGATCTCTGTGTGTGAGGAAGAACGTCTGTGCACAGGATGGTCGGGGACCTGGTGAGCCGTATGTTTGTCACAGTCTTCCTCTCTAGTATCAGTTCTGCCTATTTGCCTGTTTCTTCCTCCTATAAAAGAAAAGTGAGTATTTACTAAACCTACAGTATGAAATGCCAACCAAGAAATATTTTACAATCATTCATTCAGCTAAGCTTGCACGCAGTTCATAGCTCATCAAGGCAGCTTCCTGGCTCCTCCCCCTCTAGCCTGCCTTACATGGTGTGGCTCTCAACACCCCCCTCCCCCTGCACACACACACACACACATATACACACACTGTGCACACACATGCCTCATACCCGCTGCTCGCTCTGGTTCAGTCTTGGTTTACATCAGTGCTGTGAGAGTAAGTCTGTCAGAAGAGGGCTGCTGGGATCCTGGGCTAAATGTACATGTGTAAATCTTTGTGGAAGACGACACTGCTGGGAAGTTTACTGATCTAAGGACAGCTATAAGCAAGGAGGTGACGCTGCTGCAGTCATGTTTTGTGCATTCTCTGGCCCGGGGTCAGTCAGTAACTCACTCATGTATCACTATGGCAATGGAAAAACGGTAAGTTGTAGGATTTCTGTGGGATGATTTCTGTGGGATGATTTCAGTGAGATTCAGTGAGTCTGCTTTTAAACTACTGGAGTGCTTTTGTAGCCAAGATTCTTCTGTAGTTTGGATACAAAAATTCATTTTGGATACAGACATAGAGACACACTGAGGCACAAAGTCATGTAGGATACAGCATAATGTTTTGTGTGTATAACATGGTGTTCTTCATGTAATTCACCAATGTGATTACATTTTAACTTATAAGAATACGGTGTGTTTTTGTTGGGGGGCACGCATGTGTTTAATTTCATTTCATTAGCATGTGAACCCAAAGCAGTTCTCATCAGTGAACGCACGCTTCTGTGTCAGTTAATCCATCTTCACTAGAAAAGTGTTCTTCTAGAAGTGTTCCTCTAGAAGTGTTCCTCTAGAAGTGTTCTTCTAGAAGTGTTCCTCTAGACGTGTTCCTCTAGAAGTGTTCTTCTAGAAGTGTTCCTCTAGAAGTGTTCCTCTAGAAGTGTTCTTCTAGAAGTGTTCCTCTAGAAGTGTTCCTCTAGAAGTGTTCTTCTAGAAGTGTTCCTCTAGAAGTGTTCCTCTAGAAGTGTTCTTCTAGAAGTGTTCCTCTAGAAGTGCAATGCCTATCGCATCAGTACTTGAATATTTAAATGCTGTTTGGAGCCTCTGGCATTTCGTACTTTCAAGTTTCTTCCTGCTACTGCAGCAGAGCTTTAAAAGTCAAGGCAGCCACTCCTGTATATCTCCCCAGTCCCGGCCCAGCTGCAGTTGAGAGTGAGATATTTTTTGCCATGAGGTGAAATGCCCTGGTCGGTACGTGGCTGAACTATTACAGATGTTTCCCCTGTGCTCTCCTCCCCAGTGCAGCAGTGCACTGCCCCCTCTTTGATGTGCACACATGGTAAGTGCCTCCAGACGGGCACGGATGACACGGAGCACAGGGAGAAATGAGTTGCACATGTGCAAGGCTGGTTTGGGTTCGACTGAAAATCTTGGACCTGCTAGTCAGTGAGCTTTGATGCAACGCGTTTGAGAGGCGTCCAGTGTTCGTACGCCACAAGGCTGCATTTCAGAAGACATTCCTGCGCCGTGCCTCTCCGCTCCTGTAAAATGGGTTTTGTGGTGATATTTTCACTGGCTCTGGCACTTGCTTGCTTATCTCCAGTAGTCTTTGATCTATGAAGTGCTTTGATATCTGATGAGGTTTGGGCCGGAGGACGAAGCTTTCTAAGGAGAGAGCTCCTCTCTTTATCGCTCCTGAGACTGAGGTGGATGTGCTTTTGTGCTGACCCCTGAGGGTGAGAGGGATCATGTCGGGGGGTGTTAATGTTATTAATGGGTCGCTTGGCCATTCTGCACGGACACTGGGCAATTGGCCTGACCCCGCGCCATATGCTGTGCAGTGTTAGCCTGGGCCCATGATATGACCGGGGCCGAGTCGTCCAATGGGGTGCAGGCTTTTTTGGGAAAGGAGCCAATGAAGGTCAAGCGGTGTGTTTCCTTGGTCATGAGGCTACGAATGGGACAGACTGAATTCTCACTGGCTGCAGCACAATTCTGGTTCCAGAAGACTGTTGTGCCAGTGTTGCAGTACGGGGAGGCCTGTGGTCACTTCCTGGAGTGGGAGGGCAAAAGAGAGAGAGAGAGAGAGAGAGAGAGAGAACAGAGGAGTAAGATCAAAGCAGAGAGCAGGTGCAAAGCAGGCTCAGAGAGGGCTCTATGTGTGTGTGCTCCTTCTGAAAGGAAAACCCACAATATAGCAACATAAAATCCACGGAAATGATTACATAATATATAGATTGCATATGTCCAATGCTGTGGGTGTGACACATATGTGCAGTGTGTTTTGTTGTTGTTCTTTGACTTATTTGAGCCATCTGAGGAGAAGGCGGGGGGGGGGGGGGGGGGGGGGTGTAGCTGAACCTGAACTCTCTCTGGACAAGCCTGGCCTTCTCTGCCTCTCCCTCCGTCCGTCATGTTGATTCTAATTCGTAGGTGTAAAGTAAAATGTTACGTAGGTGTCCGTTAGGTCAAAAGAGAACATTTAATTATATGTTTAAATAATTTTTTATAAAATAAATTATGATCAATTTCCTTTGATGTAAAAATGTAGTCCTATTTTAAAAGAATTACAATCTTTTATGAATATAATCATATAATTATATAATATGTTCCCCAGAATGTTTTTTTTTTCCTTCAGTATATTTTGTTTTTCACACAGCAGGCATATTCTCCATCTCCAAACACAGAAGAGCTGAGAAGGGATTCTCCATCCTACTCATCGTTCAAACTGCCCAACACAAGCTACACAAGCACTTTTTTTGGTAAACACATTTTTAATACTATCCCACATTTTCTATCAACAGACAAACTAGTTTGTTTTCTACATCTGTCTAGAAGATCAGAGACTGTTATTGCCTTCATGTGTGTACTCATGTGTGTCTATCTGACTGTGTGTGTGTGTGTGTGCGCGTGTGTGTCTGTCTGTTTGTGCGTGTGTGTGTGTGTGTGTGTGTGTGTGTGTGTGTGTTGGTTGGAAGACAGAGCTCTGTTGTTGGAAAGTGTTCCTCTCTCAAGGGTACTACAGTCCCTTGGGAGGGAGAATGAAATAAGATCCCCTCTATGGTGTACCACTGCTGTTTCAAGGACTTCTTATGGGGGGGGGGGGGGGGGGGGGCACGCGCGCACACACACACACACACACACACACACACACACACAGACGGTTTGTTTGCTCAGCTGTTTTGGAGGCTTATTTTGAGAAGAAAGTTAGACATTTACAGCCAAACTCATTAAGAAACTGAATAACATATTTCATAAAGAGGAATACTTTACTTTAAAGGTTCTAAGTATTTAGTCACACACTTATGCTTCTCCAATATTCAGTCCTCATCCTTCTCTGCAAATTTTTTTTATCTGATGGATTGTGTAAGTGCTGAAATGTTGTATGAACAAGTTATACCTTTAATTGTTTGTTATTGTTGCACTGTTATGTAAGTCTCTTTCTCACACCGATAAGCAGGAACAGTCTGGGAGAGCAGACAGAAAGAAAACAATAAACCCTGTACAGGTTCTTAGCCAACATCTCTTATTTTGCTCAGTATGTTTTGTCATTTTCTGTCAGATGGGACAAACATCTCCACAGACCCCTGGAGCTCAGCCAGTGGGATCAGCCCATCAGGTCACGGAGGCATGCTGAGATCTTCTCCTTCTAGCCAACTGCCGCCTGAGAACTATCACAACCTGCCAGCGCATGACTGTCTGGTAAGATGTTGCTTTACAATGTGAAAACATAGACGTCTTGAGGATGCTATAAAATTGTGGGATATATGCTAAAATGATTCCCGCTCCCATCTTCACAAGTCCTGCTGTAACCATGGTCAATAATTCATTCAACTGTGGATATGGAAGGGATAATTCCATTATCAATGAAAGGATAACTTAAGTATTTACAGTTGTGAGATTACCTTCAGTTAATTCCATGCTGTTCATTCTTTTTTAAATATCTCAAGGCTTGGGATGGAAGTTCAGTGATCAACGTGTTGTTTTTCTGTAGAACGTACGGAGTTCAGCGGCACCTGCGGCCAGCAAGCGTCTCCCGCCGTTGTCCTGTTTTCACAGTGGCAGTGTGCCACTTCTCATGTCTTCACCCCACACTGTAGCGGTCAGCACCACCCACCATTCCATGGGTGAGCTCCCCAGACCCACACGGTCCAAGATGCTGGGTTCTTATTGATGTTTGCTGATGTAGTACTGCATTGTCTGTGTGTGTCTGGTTTCAGGGAGTCAGGGGAACCTTACTGCGGGCTCTCACACTGGAAACGCACTTGGAACAGCCCTGGCGTCCGTAAGAAACCCCCCACTACCACGGCCGGTTCCCCCCACCAGCCCTTCCACATACACTACGGCCAAATCAGCCGAAGCAGGGAAGTAAAGAAAGAATTGGTTCAGTTAGGAGAGTGTTTCCTTAGTTCACTGAAACCCAGGTACTTGCAGACTATAGCTTTAAGGTTATACATATTCATTTATAGCGTTTTTTCCTCCCTTTCTTGTGCACATTATAAAGGGCTGTGCAACCCCTACTGCACAATTGTGTAGTAAAAACATCAAGATTTATGATGTCATTGTGTTTATGACATTCATGACATTTCCGCCAAAGACTCTGAGGCGTTGAGGACAAAAAGCTTTCCTGAGATGACAAGTAGTGCTTTTAAAATGATGTATGTGCTGTCAGTGAAGCCGTGTTTCACCCCGTTTCTCCCCTTACCTCTGCTTCTCCTCAACTCCACCGTTCTCTGTCTTTTTCACTGTCAGATTTATTCTCCTGATCACACCAGTAGCAGTTTCCCACCCAGTTCATCTGCTACAGGGAAATCAACATCACCTCTGGGTGCTTCTACTGTCTCAGCAGGTGAAATACATTGAAGAGGTCAAACAACTTTTCACTTTACTTTGATCAAAACCCGAAAATAGCCAGGAATCATTAGTGGCATGTCACTAACATATCATAAATTTCAACCTTCTTTCTTATAGTATTTTGAGTGTAACATATTCAAAAAATATCATTTAGAGATCTGAATGCTCTTAAATCAGTGAACAGACCCTTCAGCTGTTGAACAGACGTTCCATCTCTCATTTCTAGGAGCCAACCAGTGGCACCAATCAGCTGGACACAAAGGACAGCCATCCAGTTATGAGAACTCCCTGCAGTCACTGGTAAAGCCCTCTTGATGGCATATCTTTTACACACCGATTTCGACGAATCTGTTTTGTTCATTTGAGTTTATGAATCTAACCTTTGAAGAAAATAAAGCAGTTTAAACATCTTTCCATTTTATCCCTCATTTTTTTCTGGATTGCAGATTGAGGATAAATTGGACAGACTGGACGATGCCATTCATGTCCTACGAAACCATGCAGTAGGCGGGACTAATATTACCCTGACCAATGATATGCACAATCTAATTGGACTGTCACAACATGGACCAATCACAATGAGGCCAAACTACCCCACCTCAGGACAGGTGACCAGTGGATTACCAGCAGATGTAAGTCAGGCTCTTCGTGTTGTTCTAGTCATTGTATGTAAATGTTGTAAGAGTCCTTGTTGTGTACTTGTGTAGCAAGTAAAATGTTATGAACACTGTTCAGGAATGTGTTTTGGGGTTGATGTTGTTTTCTGTGTGTGTGTGTGTGTGTGTGTGTGTGTGAGTGTGTGCAGGTGTCAGAAGATGCCGGCGAGGCTGCACACTTGGCCATGCATACCTCCACCGTTCCCCCTGCTGCCCGTCGGACTAGCCAGGAAGACGGCCTCAGAGGTCTGCCTACGCCACGCACACAGCCCCGTCGACAAGGGGGGACAACCGGGTCTGTTGTCCCGGGCCCCAGGGCCAGGGGGGCCCATCAAAGAGCCCAGCAATTTATTTTTTATTTAAAGTCTATAATTTTAAATAATCTTGAAATCTTTCATTAATATAAAATTTTGTACTCAAAATAAGCTCAATGGCTAAAATATATTAGTTTTTTACCTATCTGCATATTTTCCATTAAGTGCATACACCCCCACCTCCCACTGAAAAATGGTTTGATCCAGCATCGACCGTAGCTGGCTGGTACCCGCCCAACAGCGGGAAATACAGTGGTGGATAGTAAGTAAACATATATCTGGAGCGCAGAAAAGAAAGGAAAACATTTACCTGACGAATTTTAATGTATTTTAATGCATTGTGTTCCAGGTTTGAAAACTGCTGGAATTTAGGCTAAAGTACTACTTCGTTTCACAACAAATGTAATTCCAGGACGAAACATGAGAGAACGTGAAGACGTTAATATTGGGCGTTTTGAAAATAAACAACCATTAAATAATGTAAATAAAAAGCGAATTATTTCGAGTATATGTATAAATATTTAACTTAATTAAGTTTAGCGTTCAGGGAAATATTGAAATGGACCTTTAAAGTGACGTACAAGTGCTTTAATTCCATTGTATAAACCCTGCAAACGTGACTTTTGTGACGCGGCGCGCGCGAAGTTACAAAATTCGAGAGGTGCACGACCTCGCGAATCGAATCGCAAATCGAGGCCCTCGCGCACGTTCGGTGCCACTGCGATTACGTCATTTTCGCCGCGCGGACCCTCGCGCCGCTCGCGACACGTCAAGTATAAACCAGTCAGCTGTCAGAAACAGCTTTGATGTGTGGCTATATTATATACTATATTGGGGGGGGGCACATGAAACTTTCTTGTCCCGGGCCCCAGCAAGACTGTCAACGGGCCTGCACGCACATGCCTGCTGCCTCTCAGGCACTCTCTTCCGTGTCTGTCCTGGGTTGTGCGGTTCTGAGGGCCACAAGGCCGTGTTTATGGACCAATTTCATTCCGTTGTTGGTGTGGAAGCACTCACGGTCTTGTCGTGTCTGGCAGGGATGCTGTCTGGGATCTCTCCACACTCTCTAGAGGCGTCAGGAGAGCTATCTGATGGGGAACAGCTTAGACTACGTCAGGTGCACCTCAACCTCCCCCTTCGACCCCCTCACTCCACACACCTGTCTCACCCCTCCTCTGATGGTCTGCAGTCCGATGCAGAGAGTGACACTCAAGATCCTGACCTACCCAGTGCTGACCAGACCAGGTGATGAACTCTTGATGCAGTAAAATATACTAGCCACTAGAGGGCAATAGGGAACTCCAATAGAAATACATGTATAAGTCTGTCATGTTGTCCAGAGAAAGCTCACACTTTAAAAAATCTAAAATCTTTTATCGCTTGTATGCACACGTGCTCAACATTGAACATTGGGCTTCGTGTACTTTCTGCTACCCTGCTATAGGTTATTGTCTGACCTTGAATTGCTTTTTAATGAATAGTAATCTTGATGTCAGGTCTGTGCCTGTAGAAGATCTTAAGATAAAACAGAAACGCAGGAAGCTACCTAACAGACTAACAAAATGATGGCCGCTGTCTCTTCTGCCAAATATGATATCAGAATACACTTCGTCAAAATTGTTGAGCATGAACTATACGCCAGAAATATGAGATATTCATATAAATTTCCAATTTCAACTTACAAAGTTTCTCTGTGTGCACATGTATGCCCATATCTGTATGTCCATGCATACGCGTATGGCCATTGCTGGACGTTGGACACGTGTGTCCACAGCAGCGTCCACGAGGACGAGGACCTGACCCCGGAGCAGAAGGCCGAGAGGGAGAGGGAACGGCGGATGGCCAACAACGCTCGCGAGCGTCTGCGCGTGCGCGACATCAACGAGGCCTTCAAGGAGCTGGGGCGCATGGTGCAGCTGCACGTGAAGAGCGACAAGCCCCAGACCAAGCTGCTCATCCTGCACCAGGCCGTGGCCGTCATCCTCAGCCTGGAGCAGCAGGTCCGCGGTAAGGGATCGGGCTCGTTGCCTCCACTTGCACTGACGTAGCGCCCAGATGATTACAAAAATGATCACAATTCCATTATCTGGCATGAAGACCAGTGATTGATTTGTGTTCGGTGTGGTTCTCAGAGCGGAATCTGAACCCTAAAGCCGCATGTCTGAGGAGGAGAGAGGAGGAGAAGGTGTCTGCACTCACCCTGGATCCACAGGCCATGCATACAGACATCCACTCAGCACTGCCTAACCGAGCCAACAGTCTCCCTGGACATCTCTGACACCCTGTGTGTGTGTGTGTGTGTGTGTGTGTGTGTGTGTGTCTGTGTCTGTCGGGGCTAATAAACAGCAGTATTTTGTGAAATGTCAACAAACTTAATTCTTTTTTTATAGCATTTTCATAATCGTTAGATTTATAATAGATTTTAAAACAGAGAAGAACATTGTGTTTTTTTCTCTTGCTACCACATATACTGTTTATATGTACACAAGCACCTGACAGACCATTGACAGATTGCTGTTTCAGGAAAACACAGTTCCAGGAATTGTATAGCACTATCTTCCAATGATATATATTTTATACGGGATTATGAATCACGAGTGTCCAAAGAACATTTGAATTGTTCAAAATTGATTTATGTAATTAGTGTCATCACTCCCCCTCATTGCAGTAAATTGTGCTCGTCAACGTGGCTTCTCGGTAACTTTATGTAAACTTTACAACGGATCATATTCTTGACAAGTTACAGTATGGGACGTAATACTAATTGAGATCTGGTGTGTGATAGTGGACAATGGTGAGCTCGTCTGCCTGGGTGCCGGTTTGGGCGTGACACATTTTATTGTGGATTTTCTACAAATGCATTTTTTTCCATGTTAAATATTGTCTATTGTTTCGGTGTATACTTCTTTGCTAGAGTTTTAAATAAAGTTTATGAATAAAGAAGTATTGAAATCTTATTTAGCCTATTTGAAAGAGCAATATTTGGTGATACTTTACACTTTACACTCTAGCTTTCTATTTTGAAGGTGTAACGAATTCAAAAATATACATCTGGTTAGTACTGTATGTTTTGTCATAGAAATAAATATATTTCTTAAGAAAATAAGGTAAATAAATGGCCCAGGGTCTGGATGTCTAACTTCGACGGGGAACTGAGGGAGAATCGGAGCTCCTCCTGACATTGACCAGTGGATGGTGTCTGTAAACCTGTAGGAGTGTCGTCGGTAGTTCAGGATGATTCTAGCTTTCAGGACATACGACCCTAGATCGTTTCACAGTCGAAACATCTCGCTGTGTATAACTAAGCGATCCCGATAAGATGGAGACTTCTTTAAAGTTATTCTGAAAGAAACGTCTCGACTTCGAGGAGTGTCTCTGGTAAGTGGAAGTTTTCACTGCGGTTATTTGGGCTTCGTTCGCCTTACTGAGGAGTTAATAAACGCATGACTGACATGAAAGGGCTCGAAGGCACTTAAGAAACTTGTTTTAGAGAATCTGTCAGCTTTTTAAATATGTTAAAATACATTTTTATTCTCGCTAAATTAATTAATCTTTGCTAAATCTGCTAAAGTATGTATATGGAATTATGCGACTATACAAATTAGCACGGTGAAGTAAACTTTATAACAATGTATCTAAAAGACAACAAAATCTTGCTTTTCTTGGGGATTGTTCTTGTAAAAGACAATTACGTTATGACCAATATACACTGCCACTCCGAGTGTAATGAGTGTATTTTTTTTTTACTTTCCTATTTATCTGTTGCTTATTTATTTCTAAAATGTAAACTTGGGTTATCAGCAAACTCAAGTCGATACTGTTTTCTATCTCAGACAAATCCAATTCAGTGCTCTTGAGGGCTGAAGTCATGTAGGAGGTTGACACAATAGCACAGTGTTAGCATACAAGACCATTTATTGTCATAGTAAACCTCACAGTTGAAGGGCTGCTCAATTTCTCCTCTAACCTTGGCATACTTACAGCTGAGTGACATACTAGTGTACAGTGCTATTGTTCCACAAGCTGATGTAAAAGTAAACCTCGTCATAGATTAGTGTTGCGCATTGTCGGTCTGTTTAAGAACATGCATATACAAAAGCTGACCTCAGACGTTGCTGAGAACTCCCATCATTGTTTTTTTCAGCATCTGCTGCGTTGTGGAGGACATCTAACATCTAACAATGGAACTGCAAGGAAAGATTAAGCGTCAAGACGGCCACGTTCATCTGGATAGTAATCGACCTGACCAGTTTCATGCACCTCACGATGCAGACGAGGGATCTTTTGGTGTGAAAGTCCAAGTTCAGGGGATACAGGGGCGTCCATACGTGGTTCTAAATGGACAGGGTAAGTCCTTACAACGTCCTGACTACCCAGATGTTTTCTTAATGGACCAGGTGCAGCAAGAATATGTGTTGACGAATATCTCTCTCTTTTCCTCCTCCTCCGTTGTTGTTGTTGAGAGAGATATCTCTCTCTTTTCCTCCTCCTCCGTTGTTGTTGTTTTGTCCACTATAAATGGATCACTACCATCTCCCTTGCTAAACTACCATAGACACCCTGAGCTCCTGCAACCTTATGATCCCAGGAGCAGCAGCCTGGACCTGCAAGCTTTTCCAGAGGCTAAGAAGAAAGCCAACTCTGACCTAAGCCCATTCAACATGACACATCCCTCACTTGTTTGTGCACCTCATGTGATGGTGAAGAGAGCCAGGATCCCTCTACCTGGGCCTGGGAGAGAAGGAGCCCAGGACCAGCTTGGTTCTGGAGAGCCAGCAGCAGAAAGCGTACCCTACCGCCAGTCACACATAATCTGCAGGCTGTCTGTGCCAGACCACAGTACTGGTCCGAGACAACCCTCACAACGCACAGGTAGGGCTAGACATAGGACCCTTATGGGCCCAGAAGAGAGGAGGCGATCACGAAGTGTGGGCGAGTCCGTGTCTGGTGACTGTTCAGGGACAAGCCCAGTACCCCTGGCAGCACAAAGGCTTGGAGAAGGAGCGATCGCTGCTCAGGGCTCTGCATATCAGAACGACCATCTTCATGAATCTCAGTACGACCATCTTCCAAGGCTGACAATTGAAGAGAGCGTGCTCAGAGCCGACATAAGAACGCTAACTGCAGCTCACTTTGAACAGCGACAAAAGAAAAGGATGAAGTCACCAAGATCAGGGAGAGTTATTTACAGAACAGACAGAGGAAACCTATCCAGATCTCTTCAGCAGAATAATGACAACTCAAGCCCAGAGAGAGAGGCCCAGGTAACGTCTTGTTTACTTGTCCATCTCTGTACCAAAAGACATTTCTGTGATTTGTAGGCTGTACTGTAAATTAAGCAAGTTTTTTTTGTATAATGTAATACTTTCTAAATCAGGCATATATTATTGAAATTTGCCCATAACATCCTAAGTCTATGGACAACCTCTAGAGTTGTACTGGTAATTAGAGTATTAATTTTTACTTCAATTAAGTCCTTATGTACATTTCTATATGTTTTTGAGTAAGGCAACCCCTGATATTTTGAAAGGACAGCGAGATATTCTACACCGGCCAGGGGAAGATGCAGCCAAACTAGTATTGTTCAACTACCTCAAAGATGGGTGAGAACACACCAAAATCACATTTGTTAACGAAGTTATTAGGAGGATTTGGGGGACAATATGATGAGGCCATCTAGTAAACATTTCCCCAGGAAGTTCACAGCCTTGCGTAAGTCATTTGATGATGAATGTTTTGGAGAGGTTTGCACTGCTGGAATTCATAGATAAAGTGATGTTATTTCAGCTGGTCAGACTCAAGTCCCGGGCTTTAGAATTCAGGATTATCTACTGCATGTTTTCAAGTCCCAAGTTAAATTGAACTCCTTGTGCTAACACAAATGAACCACAGTGAGTTCATTAAAAAGGCAAAGGAAAAGCACTGGTTGCTTTAAGGAAGAAAGAGGCACGTGTGCATGAACATAACGTGGGACACAGACGCTGATATTTCCTTCAAGATGAAAGCTGCCTGATTCATGGGAAGCCTGACTAAGATGAATGTAATGTACACTGCCTTTAATTCCACCGTGTAGGAGTGGTGAAGGTGAAGAGATCATCAAGCAGAAGGTGAATCTGCTGTTTGAGAAGATCCAGACGTTGAGGGCATGCACTGTCCAGAGCGCAGAGGAGGTGAGCACCGATACCCTCAGTGATATAGCTATACTCCATGGTCTTCAGCCCTTACAAACCAGTGGAGTTCAGAATTCTGATTGGAGTTTGTTGCTTTGGCTCCTTGACTTGTTACCAGTTACAGAACGAAGAACATTTTTAATATAAAAATGCCAGCTTAGTGATGTGTGCCTTGGAGAACCTAAATTGTACTGAAGTGTACTTTTGAATATAGCTCTGTGTGTCAGTGACTGAGGTGAAGGAGCTTCAGGACAGAAGGGCATCTCTGGAGGGCCAGGTCTCTCAGCTCAAGCAGGAACTGGAGGAGGAGCTGAAGGTAATGTGGTGTCTAACAGAAACGAGCAACTGATTAAACACCTTTCAGTTGCGATGAGGTCCTGTCATGTTTGGAGTTAATCGCAAAGGAACGGACTAGCCGTGGAATGGCTTTGGGGTGTAAAACGTGGATTAAAATACCAAGGAAATTGAAGCCACTTTGGTTTCACAGAAGACAGAGAGTCTGTCTGAGGCCAGTGAGAAGAGCGCAGAGGAAGTGAGAAGGTTGCAGGAGAAGTTGGGCAGGAGTGAACAGGAGCAAGTCTCCCTTCGCCAGAGGCTCACTGACATGGAGAAAGAACTGCAGGCCTCCCTGGAAAAGTAAGAAATCTTCATTTCTGGACATGACAGCATTGTGGATCCGGGGGGGGGGGGGGGCAGACCGCTTGACCCTTCAGTAAAAATATTTACACAAGTGCTGAATTCCCACTGTAGTGTAGCGAACACACGTCGTTGCTCATGTGAGCTTGTGATTGCGTGTGGTGCAGACTGCTGCAGATGAAGAGGGAGCGTGAGCAGAGCCGTGCGGAGGCGAGGGGTTTGCAGAAGCAGCTGTCCGACATGCACGACGAGCTGGACAGCACCAAGAGCTCCGAGCAGCAGGAGAGAGACGCCGTCCTGAAGGTGAAGATCTAACGTGTCTCGCCTGATCCTCATTTGTATTGCAAGTCAAACACTTTGATTAATTGTACAGGATTGCGAAAGGGAGGATTGTATGTAGCTCTGATTTAGACACAAGCCCTTCTTAACATGACCTGTCAGAGTCATGTGGGATGTTCTCACTCTGACTCATTATCTCTCTCTCTCTCTCTTCTATTTCTCTCTCACTCTCTCCCTCCTTTCTCTATTTTCTGTTTCTCTCTCACCATCCCTCTCTCTATTTCTCTCAATCTCATTTTCTCTCTCATTCTCTCCCTCTCTCTCTCTCTCTCTCTCACTCTCTCCTTCTCAGGAGCTGGCAAACCTGCGTCTGGAGTTCCAGGAGCTGCAGCAGATGCAGGAGGAGCAGGAGGAGATTCTGCACTGGAAGGAGAGGGAGCTCACTGCCCTGAAGGGGGCGCTGCAGGACGAAATCTCCACCCATGCCAAGGAGGTGGAAACACTGAAAGAACAACACAAAGAGGAGGTGCAGAGGTTTCTGAAGGCTGCAGAGGAGGCGAAAGAGGCAAGTGAGACAGAAGCGGTCACACCGCCGCTTCCCTGCAGCCCGGTTCTTAACGCGCACCTCACTCTGGAGTACCAGCACCTTCGGCCCAGTGTTGGGACGCTCACGGTGACACGGTCTTCTCCCCCTGCTCAGGGCATGGCCTGCATGGCCCAGGAGAAGGCGGAGGTGGAGGCTGAGCAGGGTGTGAGTCAAGCCCAGGTGCAGGAGCTCACCCTGGCTAAAGACCTGCTCCTGGGCCGGGTCCGCAGCCTGGAGACCCAAATCACCAGCCTCAACAACATCATCCAGCAGGCCAAGGGCCAGGAGAGCCATCTCAGAGAGCATCTGGACAAACTTATGGTGAGGGGTGAGAGAGGAAGTGGAAGAGACCAGGAGAGAGAGAGAGAGAGAGAGAGAGAGAGAGAGAGAGAGAGAGAGACTACCTACAGTAGATGATCGTAATGCTTGACTGTGAACAAACCCTCAGTTTAGTGTAAACATAAAAGTCTTGATCGTTAGATGGTGAATAAAATTGTAATGAAACACGAATGAAACATTTATTTGTTGTTAATATATTTTGAGCAGGAGGAGAAGCAGAGGTTGGAGGAGGAGTTTTCGGAGGTGAGACAGCAGGAGGAGGACATGTGTAGTGCTAACAGAGCTCTGACCAGACACCTGGAGGACACGCAGGTATGAAGTTAACTCTGGGCTGTGGGGCTAGTATGGAGAGCAGTTGGACCTGCTGCCAGCCCTGCGTGGACGGGCCTTGTACTGTACTCGGAGGGGAGGACGAGGAGGTGAGACGCCTCCGCTTCACCTGCTGTGCGTCTGTGCAGAGTGAGCTGAGCAGACTGAACCAGGAGCACCGGCAGCTTCAGCAGAAGCTCCGTGAGGAGGAGAGACACGCCGAGGAGCTCCAGGACAGCCAGCAGGAGATGGAGCAGGAGAGGAGGAGGCAGGACGGGGCCTTCGAGAAACTACAGGAGGAGGTGAGATGAAGGAGGTGCATGTTCCTGACTCGGGGCGTTTATAGTGTGGGTGACGTTTGAAGGCAGACCCGTGTTTGGTTTTTAAAGGGATTTGTTGAAAATTCATTTCTCTCTCTCTCTGTCTCTGTCTCTCTCTCTCTCTCTCTCTCTCTCTCTCTCTGTAGATCAGTGCAGTGCTGTTGGGCTCTGAGAGGGAGACTCAGAGATTGCAGGAAGAGGTGGACAAGGCCAGAGACCAGAGTGTGACAGAACTCAACGTGCTCCGCACACAGCTGCACAGCACACAGACAGAGCTGGACAAGCACAAGAACGCTGCGCTGGAATGCCAGAAAGAGGTGTTGCCCCCCCCCCCCCCCCCCCCCCCCCCCCCCCCTTTCCCACACACACACACACACACACACACACACACACACACAGACACACAGTGAAAGCAGGGTGCGGTCAGTCAATAACCATATGGTAACAGTTATTGACTCTGGAAGTGAAATCGTTGAATTACTTCCAAAACCGAGTGAGAGAGAGAACAGCACAGCAGACGATCAGAAGATCAGAAGATCAGGAACTGCACGTTTAGAAGGTTAAAGTGACTAATTGTTGGGTGAAACCAGAATGGTGTAGTGAGAAACAGAAAAATGATTTAAGTCCGTACAGAATGTTTTTAAATAGTTTTGCCAACCCTTTGACTAGCAGCAGTAATATATGGTACACAAGTAAAGTGTGTTATTCTTGTGTGTAGATCTGTGCGCTGGAGGCTGAGCTGGCCCGGCGTGAGGGGGAGTTGGAGCAGGCGGAGGAAAAGTGTAAACAGCTGGAGCGTCGGGTGGAGGAACTGCAGGAGTGCAGCAGGAGTACACAGGATGACCGAGACCGACAAGTCAAACTTATGGAGGTACATAACCACACACACACACACACACACCCACCCGATCACACACACCCACACAAACACACACACACACACATGCATTTACACAGACTCACAGACACACATTAGATCATCTACTGGCAAAATAAAGTAAGGAACATTTTGAATGACGTCAGCAGTGCTATCTTACCCCCTCTGCAGCACCAGTGGTCATGGGAAATGAATTTCTCTTTTTGAGAAATGTTATAGAAATAATACATTCACTACTATGATAATGGAGTATTAGAATAAACATGTGCTAACTGAATCGTTACACTTTTTCACATATTTTGATCTGTGATGTATACTTTTGCTTTCTTTGTTTTCTGTTTATGTGTATTTATTTTTTCTGTGTGTATGCATGGTTTTGTATGTGTCTGAATGTGTGTGTGCGCATGCATGTGTGTGTGCGTGTGCGTTTGTGCGTGTAGGCACGGGTCCATCAGCTACAGGAGGTTCTGTCCGACGAGCGCAGCAGTGGGGACTTGCTGATGCAGAGAATGGAGCGCATCCAGGAGCAGGTGTGTACGGTTCTCCCGCACACCACTACCACACACAACCACCGCACACAACCACCACACTCCACTACCGCACACCACTACCACACACCGCTACCGCACACTACCACCACCACACACCACTACCCACACCACACACCACCACCGCACACAACCACCGCACACAACCACCACACTCCACCACCACCACACACAACCACCGCACACCACTACCACACACCACTACCAAACATCACCACCGCACACCACTACCACACAACCACCGCACACAACCACCACACTCCACTACCACACACCACTACCACACATCGCCACCGCACACCGCTACCGCACACCACCACCACACACCACTACCCACACACCACCACCGCACACAACCACCACACTCCACTACCACTAGCGCACACCACCACCGCACACCACCACCGCACACCACTACCGCACACCACCACCACACACCACCACCGCACACAACCACCGCACACCACTACCACACACCACTACCGCACACCACTACCACACACCACTACCGCACACAACCACCACACTCCACTACCGCACACCACTACCACACACCGCTACCGCACACCACCACCACACACAACCACCACACTCCACTACCACTACCCACACACCACTACCGCACACCACCACCACACACAACCACCACCACACTCCACTACCACACACCACTACCACCGCACACAACCACCACACTCCACAACCACCACACTCCACTACCACTACCACTACCCACACACCACTACCGCACACCACCACCACACACAACCACCACCACACTCCACTACCACACACCACTACCCGCACACCACTACCGCACACCACCACCACACACAATCACCGCACACAACCACCACACTCCACTACCACACACCACAACCACCCACCACTACCGCACACCACCACCACACACAACCACCGCACACAACCACCGCACACCACCACCGCACACCACTACCACTACCCACACACCACTACCGCACACCACCACCACACACAACCACCACCACACTCCACTACCACACACCACTACCCACACACCACTACCGCACACCACCACCACACACAATCACCGTACACAACCACCACACTCCACTACCACTACCACAAACCACAACCACCCACCACTACCCACACACCACTCCCCACACACCACTACCGCACACCACCACCGCACACCACTACCACACACAATCACCGCACACAATCACCACACACAACCACCACACTCCACTACCACACACCACAACCACCCACCACTACCCACACACCACTACCGCACACAACCACCACACACCACTACCACACACCACCACCACACACAACCACCGCACACAACCACCGCACACCACTACCACACACAACCACCACACTCCACTATCACTACCACACACCGCTACCGCACACCACCACCACACACAACCACCGCACACCACCACCGCACACAACCACCACACCACTACCACACACCACTACCGCACACCACCACCACACACAACCACCGCACACAACCACCACACACCACCACTGCACACCACTACCAAACATCACCACCGCACACCACTACCGCACACCACTGCCACACACCACTGCCACACACCGCTACCGCACACCACTACCGCACACCACTCTCACCCCAGCACATGCCCCTCAGAGCACTACCGCACACCAGCTACGGAAACAGAGCCCTCGCCACCTCACGGCCAGCCTGGCTGGTTTCTCAGGCCTAAGGCTGGCGTGCAGTCTGCCTGTTGGGTGAAGGAGGTGGAGCTGGCGTGCAGTCTGCCTGTTGGGTGAAGGAGGTGGAGCTGGCGTCCAGTCTGCCTGTTGGGTGAAGGAGGTGGAGCTGGTGTGCAGTCTGCCTGTTGGGTGAAGGAGGTGGAGCTGGCGTGCAGTCTGCCTGTTGGGTGAAGGAGGTGGAGCTGGGGTGCAGTCTGCCTGTTGGGTGAAGGAGGTGGAGCTGGTGTGCAGTCTGCCTGTTGGGTGAAGGAGGTGGAGCTGGCGTGCAGTCTGCCTGTTGGGTGAAGGAGGTGGAGCTGGGGTGCAGTCTGCCTGTTGGGTGAAGGAGGTGGAGCTGGGGTGCAGTCTGCCTGTTGGGTGAAGGAGGTGGAGCTGGCGTGCAGTCTGCCTGTTGGGTGAAGGAGGTGGAGCTGGCGTGCAGTCTGCCTGTTGGGTGAAGGAGGTGGAGCTGGCGTGCAGTCTGCCTGTTGGGTGAAGGAGGTGGAGCTGGCGTGCAGTCTGCCTGTTGGGTGAAGGAGGTGGAGCTGGTGTGCAGTCTGCCTGTTGGGTGAAGGAGGTGGAGCTGGCGTGCAGTCTGCCTGTTGGGTGAAGGAGGTGGAGAAGCACAGCCTTGCCAAGGGGCTTCTCTCCATGTTTGCTTTCAGAGAAACGTCCTCTCAGCACAAAAGTTCTGAAATACTGGTTTTTAAACTAACACACACACACTCCTCAGTTCACGCATCACTAGATATGTTGATGCAACAGCATAGATTAAATCTTGCAGGTGGTTTTCTCCTTTTCCTGATCTTATTCAGTTCTTCCTCTCATTCACCTCTCTTCTCTCGTCCGATGCCAAAAGGCAGGTGGAATTGTGATGTGGGATAACTTTGGGCCTTCGGGTAACTCGTCTAACTCGAGTGGTACCTGTTACTGTTGTTTGTAACAATTGTATGTTGGTTACTAAAGCTGTTCAGTTTAAAAGTTGAATTGGACAAGATAGTGATGTAATGTTTATGAAATAAAGGTATATAAAATTATGAAATAAAGGTATAATATGTCAAGAAGAAGCAAATAACATTGAGAGCTTGGTTGGTGTGTGTGGTTGTTCGTAGCTTGGCATCCTTTGCCAACCTGTAGTCTCCCTGTTTGGCTGTTCTCTAGTGAAAGTAAAAACCCCTTCACCACTCTTGTGAGAGATTTTCCTGCTCTGCATGTTTTAGTTAATAACTTCCGAACTGCTGACACAGGCTGTGTATATATATGTGTGTGTGTGTGTGTGTGCCTCTGACAGGTAGGACAGGTAAGAGCAGAGTTGTTGCAGGAGCGAGCAGCTCGGCAGGAACTGGAGTGTGACAAGATGGCCTTGGAGCGACAGGTAAATATTCTGATCAGCTCCGTGGAAATAGAGCAACACTAACCACCAAACCTCAAGAGCCAAAGCAGCTCCAAGCACAATAATAACGGGTGTGGATATGGAAACGCCTCTGTACTTGCAGAGCCATTGCAAAGTAATTATGTTGAAAATATGTAAACACACTTTCACATGGACAGTTCTCTTGTCCTCTGGACTGTGAACCACTGTGACAGTTTCAGGTTCAATTACCCTGTGGTGCTTAACGGTTCCATTTTCCACCATGTCTAGAACAAGGACTTGAGTAGCCAGGTGTCCCACCTGGAAGGCTCTCAGAAGTCAGGCCAAGAAGGGCTCGTGTCCAGACTGGAGCTTCGTATCCAGGAGCTGGAGGAGAGGCTGATGGAGGAGGAGAGGTGGGGAGCCTGGAATCGATGCTACAGTAATACTCGGGCTCAGAAGCATATGTCTCAGATCACCATTGCTAAGATCAAATGGCATGTTACATTTATATCTAAGCAGTGGAGTTGGTGTGAATCAGGCACTGGATGTTTGAACGTGGCCTTTTGAAATCGGCCTCAGACGTTTAAAGAGGAGTACCGGACGCGCCTTCTTTAGACTCCGAGGTCGTAGGGTCACAGTGGAGCACACTCATGGCATCGTATCTCATGGGCAGGGACAGCAGCGGTCTGCAGCAGGCCAACCGCAAGCTGGAGAGGAAGCTGAAGGAGATGACCATGCAGGGAAGTGATGAGCAGCTCGCGCTACAGAACCAGAGGGACCAGGTGAGTGACGGAGGACCTTCTGACCTTCTGCCTGGAGCATGACGCAAGAAACATACGCCGTGCTCCGATTTGTCTGGAGACATGATGGCTCTCAGAACCTGCTCGTGTGTTTTAAGACTGAATGAATTTGGTGAACATCTGCAGATAGAGGCAAGGAGAGAATACAGTCATTCAGAGAATGGGCTCCTGTTTGAATAATAAAAACAATTCGCCATTTTCAGTTGTCTGCAATGGCAAATCTGCCTTAATATTTGAATCTAGAGGTTCTGGGTAATTGGACGAACCCTTGGAGGTCCATTGAACGTCTGTGAACGTCTCTTTCAGTTAATTCTGCGACTGAAGTCACTGAAGAGGCAGCTGGACCGGGCAGAGGAGGAGATCGAGAGGCTCGAGCACAACAAGAAGAAGCTTCAGAGGGAACTGGACGAGCAGCAGGAGACCAACGGGCAGCTCCAGACCCAGCTCTCCATCCTGAGGACGGATCTCAGGTGCCTCCCCAACATCTCACCTCACCACCTGACAGTCAAACACGTGCCGACGCAGTGAAGACTCTCACAGACGCACTTCAGAGCCGTTCTTAAGAACTTACCTCATTCAACGTGACAGATTAAATGTCGTCGCACTCCTGCTGTCATATTCTCATTCATGTTTTCACACATCGGTTTGTGTGTTTTCTTCATGTAGGCGGAAAAATAAAACAGTTCTGAAGAGTCTGGATGAAGATGAAGATGAGGATGAGGAAGATACCATGAACTCATTCTGAGAAATTATAGAACCAAATTATTACAGCTTATTAGACATAATACCACTAATTTGTGTTCATTGTAAAATCAAGAGGTCACTTAACACTTGAGTTGTGTATTTGTCAGACTATTCCTGTTAGCAGCATTGCAACTGTGAATTGTGAGCCTGCCGTTGTGTAATTACTGTGATCTTCTGCCCCCTTCTGGCAAAATTAAGGAAGCATTTCATCATATTTATTTCTCTCTATTGCTTTTCACATGTTGCTTTCTGTTGAATTGGTTGATTCTGCCTAAAGCTGTCATGTTACGTAACTCAGGGAAGGATTTTCTGCTATTTTCAGATCCTGCAGGGCCAAACAAACCCTTGTGACCTAACTGCATACTACCTTTAAGGCAATAAAATACTCAGTTTTGCACATTCCTCAAAAATACTGCTTTCATACTGTTTCAGTATCAAGAAATGTTCCATCCCACACTAATCTATAAGACTATATGTCTTCTAATATATAAAACCATAAGTTTGTATGTTTAGAAATGACTCTGGATAACTTTTGTTTACACAATAAACAAAATACAACTGTAGCTGTTGTTGACAACCAAATATGAATATACTCATGCAACTGTAACATTAATGCCCACGGTGCAGAATCTGACCATAATCACACAATATTGCAGTACTGCATTTATATCCAGGGCTACAGGCCCGCCACCTACCAGGATGACACGAGGTGACTAACGGATCAATGGCCTGTTGCAGGAGGGCTCGATCTTCCTGGGCTGAGGGCATTTAATGTGGCTGAGCACAGTTGGTTGGGTCGCACAGTGTGTCTGGCTGAACTTGAGAGGAGTGTATGTGTGTGTGTGTGTGTGTGCGCGCAGAACGTGCCCAGGATAGAACCATGAAGCAGCACTACGCTCTTAAACATGGCATCGTTAAAGAGTTCTTGGCGGAGTTTCTTGGGACTTTTATATTGGTGGTGAGTCCTTGGGCCCGACTTTCTTCGTTGATATGCTCATCCTGTTGTGTACTCACACTTTCCATGTTACTCTTAATTTGATTATTGGGATAATTTATTGCGTGCCGTTTGAAGCGTCTTGTGCTCAGTCCTGTGCTGTGTGTGCCATGCCAGTTGTTTGGGTGCGGGTCCGTAGCTCAGACCGTGCTGAGCAGGAATGCTCTGGGCGAACCTCTCACCATCCACCTGGGCTTCACCACCGGACTCACCATGGGTGTCTATGTCTCCGGTGGAGTCTCAGGTAAATAAAAGTCAATAAAAACTTAAATGAAACCTTAAAACTGTTCTTCTAAATTACAACTACATCTTAATTATTGTTGGATGCGCCTCTAAACATGTTGTAGGGTCATTGCTTAGTCACTTTGGACTTAAGTGGTGTTGTAGATAATGGTGTGTCTGTCTGCACACGGCTCTAGCTGAAGGACTCATGTGGTTTATATGCACTATCCTGCTTTGAAACCAATATGTGCTTCTGTTCTTTTTACAAACAAAATAAATGGCATAACACAAATTGTATAACCAAATTTGCTAAATACTTCAATGTTGTTGCAAAATAATTATTTACTATCAAAATAACATGGCATGTGTACTTTTCAGAACATAAACAATACTCCACAATACATAGAACACTCCACAAATTGTTCTCTTTTAGAGATAAATAGATAACATTCTGTTCACGATGTTAGTTCACCACTTAAATACATAAAATAATGCTCATTCATTCAGTTTCAGTTGGTTCTCCTGACTAAATTATAGATTAATTAAACCTAGCCAGCCGTGATTTCTGTTTTTCTCTGAGAGGTCACTTATAGCCTCAGGCAACTAACACAAAGTGCTCTGACACACACGTCGATCTACACACTGCATGTGCAGCAGCTCTGGTGAGAGCTGTCAGGAAAACCAACCTCAGATTTAACACCAATCTTATTACCTGTCAAGGCAGCAGCTGCTTGTAATAATGTAGAGTAATGTATATTATTCAGTTATACTGATGTAATGGGGTGTTTTCTATTACTGCACATTAGGAGGTCATTTGAACCCAGCGGTGTCCCTGGCCATGGTTATACTGGGCAAACTGAAGATCTGGAAGTTTCCCATTTATGTTCTCGCACAGCTCCTGGGAGGTTTCGTCGGGGCCGCTGGAGTGTTTGGACTGTATTATGGTCAGTGAGTGTTTGGACTGTATTATGGTCAGTGAGTGTCTGTATTGTGTCATGGTCAGTGAGTGTTTGGACTGTATTATGGTCAGTGAGTGTTTGGACTGTATTATGGTCAGTGAGTGTCTGGATTGTGTCATGGTCAGTGAGTGTTTGGATTGTGTCATGGTCAGTGAGTGTCTGTATTGTGTCATGGTCAGTGAGTGTCTGTATTGTGTCATGGTCAGTGAGTGTTTGGACTGTTTTATGGTCAGTGAGTGTTTGGACTGTATTATGGTCAGTGAGTGTCTGGATTGTGTCATGGTCAGTGAGTGTTTGGATTGTGTCATGGTCAGTGAGTGTCTGTATTGTGTCATGGTCAGAGAGTGTCTGTATTGTGTCATGGTCAGCGAGTGTTTGGACTGTTTTATGGTCAGTGAGTGTTTGGACTGTATTATGGTCAGTGAGTGTCTGGATTGTGTCATGGTCAGTGAGTGTTTGGACTGTATTATGGTCAGTGAGTGTTTGGACTGTATTATGGTCAGTGAGTGTCTGGATTGTGTCATGGTCAGTGAGTGTTTGGACTGTATTATGGTCAGTGAGTGTCTGTATTGTGTCATGGTCAGTGAGTGTCTGGATTGTGTCATGGCCATTGAGTTTTTGGACTGTATTATGGTCAGTGAGGTTAGGCTCACACACCCAGGGGTGACTTCTCATTCATCATGAGGTACACAAGGTAGGAGATACACGAGGTAAGGGTGGATGGTTTAAGACTGAATGAAATTTTAAATGGCAGTAAAAACTCAAATATCAGTAATTCTAAGCACTGGCATCAACTGTTTCAGGCCCTTATTTCCCTTTTCACCAGTTCACACCAATCACTGCAAAACCTCACATAGTAGTACGTCCTCCAACGATACTGGATTAGTTGTTGGTATAATGATAATGCATTCATCCATATAATCTGGACACAGAATCATGAAACACAGATGTGTAACAATATTCCGTTTTGAGCAGATATACTAAAGGACAAGGCCACGTGGGCTTATCTTTTGATACAGTGTTTGATAACAGGACCAGCCGTGTGGGTGGGGTGTAGGCACTGTGCAGAATTCTTCTTCTTCTGATGAAGCTCTGTAGGTATTGAATATGAATCAAAAACAACACCTACTGCATGATGTTTCCACAGACGCCTTCATGGACTTTACTAGTGGAATCCTGTCAGTAACAGGCATTAATGCCACAGCACATATTTTTGCCTCCTACCCTGGACGACACCTCACTGTGCTTGGAGGGTTTGTGGACCAGGTGAGTTTTTTTTTTTCAGTTTTCTTTTACCTCATGTGTGTGTGTGTGTGTGTGTGTGTGTGCTTGACAACACCATATTTTGCTTTTTAACATAAAATGACAAATGAGCAGTTTAGACACACCAGATTCAGGCAGCTAGAGACTAAAATCTGTATATACCAGCATCAAGAAGAAATGGTTTTTGAGTAGAGAATGATCTGTCAAAAGTCTAAATGTAATTGATACTACTGGAGAGGTAATGTTTTCTATTAGATTTGACTTATTGTAAATATTTTTTGTCAGTTATAGACACTGGTCAGTTTATAGGTCATTTTGAACTAAACTACATGCTTTGAAATTCTCACTAATGTGTATTGATTGGCTACTTTATTCCCAGTGCATGCACCAATTAGCTCACTTGGAATCCCATTAACCTACCTTTGCCTCTTTCTACCCAGTCATGTAACTGCATTAGATTGATCATGTAAGGCATATGCTAGGGCAGTATGATTATACTAATAAGGTTACACCCTTGTACATGTCCAATAAAGGAAATATTAAAATAAATAATTTTAATTAAAATTTCAAATGAAAATACATGTAAATTGTTGATAGAGTTGTAAAGGTTGATAGAGTTTCAACCTTTTAAACACTAAAAACAAGCCACTTCTACCCATACATTCAATAGTGCAATTACCAGAATATGTCCATGTCACACAGTGGAAAGACGGACACAGTCCCTGTCTGCTCTCCTACTGCAGGTGATTGGAACGGGTTCGCTGGTGTTGTGCATCCTAGCCATAACCGATGGGAAGAATACAGGAGCCCCGAAAGGAATGGAGCCGCTAGCCATCGGCCTGATCATCCTGGGCATCAGTGTCTCCATGGGGATGAACTGTGGCTACCCGCTGAACCCTGCCAGGGACCTGGGGCCCAGGCTCTTCACCGCCGTGGCTGGCTGGGGCATGGATGTGTTCAGGTAACACTCTGTAACAGTGTGGCTGGGGCATGGAGGTGTTCAGGTAACACTCTGTAACGGTGTGGCTGGGGCATGGAGGTGTTCATGTAACACTCTGTAACGGTGTGGCTGGGGCATGGAGGTGTTCAGGTAACACTCTGTAACAGTGTGGCTGGGGAATAGATGTGTTCAGGTAACACTCTGTAACGGTGTGGCTGGGGCATGGAGGTGTTCAGGTAACACTCTGTAACGGTGAGGCTGGGGCATGGAGGTGTTCAGGTAACACTCTGTAACGGTGTGGCTGGGGCATGGAGGTGTTCATGTAACACTCTGTAATGGTGTGGCTGGGGCATGGAGGTGTTCAGGTAACACTCTGTAATGGTGAGGCTAGGGCATGGAGGTGTTCAGGTAACACTCTGTAACAGTGTGGCTGGGGCATGGATGTGTTCAGGTAACACTCTGTAACGGTGTGGCTGGGGCATGGATGTGTTCAGGTAACACTCTGTAACGGTGTGGCTGGGGCATGGAGGTGTTCAGGTAACACTCTGTAACGGTGTGGCTGGGGCATGGAGGTGTTCAGGTAACACTTTGTAACGGTGTGGCTGGGGCATGGAGGTGTTCAGGTAACACTCTGTAATGATGTGGCTGGTGCATGGAGGTGTTCAGGTAGTGCTCTTCACCGTTCGCTGTTCTTCACTCATTGGAGCAAAATATGATTAACGAACGCACACAAACACATTTACACACACAAAAACACACTTACACACACTCAGCAAACCTGCACTATGGTGTTTCAAAGAGCTGGGTCCCAGTCCCAGTTTTATTGCCATAAAATCCACAACCTAAATTCTCACCTGCCTTCATACCTTCACGTCCCCAGCACTGCAGATTACTGGTGGTGGATCCCGGTGGCCGGGCCTTTGACAGGCGCCGTTACAGGAGCTGTGGTGTACTTCCTCTTCATCGAGGTCCACCATTCCAACCACTGCGAGAAAGCAAGTGAAGAGTCTGAGGAAGAGGAGGATGAAGACGAGGAAGAAGACAGCAGCCTGAAGGACAAATATGAAATGATTGCAATGAGCTAAATGCGAAAAGCTGATTCAGGACAAAATGAAAATGTCTCTCATTTTGCTGCAGCTTCTAAGCTCAAACAATTAAAAATCATATTTTCATGGATATTGCCACCTACTCATTAGTGTAGGCAAAACAAAACAGTATTGGGGATTAGAGCAAGTAGCCCGTTTTTAAACAGGATAGTAGTACTTTAGACATTGTGCTTTAAACATTGTTACATGAAAACCCTCTTTTGGGATTCACTTGTTATTAACAGCAAGTCAAAGAATCATGAGAAATGAAAAAGTAAATCTTCCCAAGAAAAATGCTTTCCTTTCCCAAGAGTAAATACAGTTTAGCTATGTGTTGATTTTACATGTAAATATTAGGTGAATGGACGTCTGTGTCTGTTTAAACATCTTTGCCCCTTTATTCTAAATAATAGAGATGCATTGCTTGTAATGAAGCTCTTCCTGTTCAGTTACTTATGTAATTTGACACATTTACTGAAATAAACATAAAATCTTTTACAGCGAATGTTAGTCACTAATATACTGACACATGCATGCGCCCTCTCACCCCCCCCCCCTCTCTCTCACACACACACACACACACACACACAGCTACCTCTATGGCAATAAATGAGAGAATATAGCTAAGAGAATGAAGACTTTGCTGTTTAAAGCATAATACTCAGCCAGCCCACTGTGGTCGGTTCATCAGTGGGCAGAGCGGTGTGAGGCAGGTGAAGATAAGCAGACATCCACCCCACAAATCTGTGTTTGGATCACGGGAGAGCTGTGAGGAGACCTGAGCAGAGAGAGCACTGGCAGACCATCATGCTTCCCAAACACATGAGGGTCTCCATCTAATACGAAGATCCCAGAAGACTGATGTCTGCATGTAATGCAAATGGTACCGATGAGACCTTGACACAAAAGGACAAAAAACGTACCATGCAAAAAGCTAAAGTCAGTGAATGATAAAAGCCATCATAGAAGAAACGATAAATAATTTGGTTATACGTGTAAGCTGGTGGAGCTGCTGTGGTGTTTTTAACGGGTTTTAGATGTGGAGGCATGGAAAGGGTTGTGCTAATGCCCACAGCCACATGCACCACTGTCACACATTAAGGAGGGTCCCTTGCACCTTTGTGTGTGTGTGTGTGTGTGTGTGTGTGTGTGTGTGTGTGTGTGTGTGTAGAATCACAGCCAAAGGTTTTGAGAATGGAACTAATTTTGTTTTTAACAAAGTATGCTGCCTTTCCTGTAGTTTGTGAAAAGTGATTAGATGAATTGCATGTAATTGCAAAGTCATTCCTTGTCACGAAAATGACCTTATCACAAAAATAACTGCATTCCAGCCACTGTATGTTAGCCCTACATTGCTTTGTAATATAATTTCAGTGATCTCGTTAGCTCAGTAGAAAAGACTAAGGAGGACAAGACAACTGATATCACTCTCATGCTGATTAGAAGAGCAGATTGGTTGCTTTAAAAGGGCAGTGGTGCTTTTATGTTTTCTTCTGTTAACCATGATTGCCTCCAAGGAAACACATACAGTCATCATTGCATTGCATCAAAAGGGTTTCACAGGCAAAGACTTGCTGCTTGTAAGATAACACCCTAATCAACCATGTATCAAATCATCTAGAACTTCAAGGACAGTGGTTGAATTGCAGTGAAGAAGGCTTCAGGGTGACTAAGAAAGGTAAAAATGAGGATCACCTCCTAAAGAGGAGGCAGCTCAGGAATGGCAGAGGGCTGGTGTGAGTGCATCTGAACACACAGTGAGACGAAGATTTTTGGAGGATGGCTTGGTGTCAAGAAGGGCAGCAAAGAAGCCACTTCTCTCCAAGAAAAAGATCAAGGACAGACTGACATTTTGCAGGAAGTATAGGGAGTGAACTGCAGAGTATAGGAGTAAAATTATTTTATCTGATGCAGCCCCTTAGTCTGTTTAGGACATCTGGAGAAATGATTGGAGAAAAGGTGCTACCATGAGTCCTGTGTCATGCAAACAATGAAGCATCCTGAGATGATTCATGTATGATGTTACTTCTCATCAGGAGAGTGTGTTTACTCAAGTTTGCCTAAGAACACTGCCATGAATAACGAATGGTATCAAAACTTCCTCCAAAAGCAACTTCTCCCAATGATCCAGGAACAATTTGGAGATGAACAATGTTTTTTTCCAGCATGATGGAGCAACATATAACAAGACAAAAGTGCTAACCAAGTGGCTCAGTGAGCAAAACATTTCCAGGAAACTTCGTAGATCTAAATCCCATTGAGAACCTGTGGTCAGTCTTCAAACAGGGTGTACAAACATTAACCCAAAATCTCTCCAAGCACTGATTAGGCTAGAATGGGTTGCCATCACTCAAGATTTTGCCCAGAAGCAGATATTCAGCATGCTGGAGTGAATTGCAGAAGTCTTAAAGATGGTCAACACTGTAAATAAGTCTGGTTTTTAAACTGGATGTAATTTTCATTAAAAATGTATGGTATGTTCCTTATGTACAGATAAATTGAATCATGGAGTCTGGTTTTTAAACTGGATGGTATGCTTGTAGTTTTTTATTTATCATGAATGTCTGACAAGGTTCTAAAAAAATATAAAAATCTGAGGCGGCAAACATGCAAAGGAAGATTTGTGCTATTCACAGAGCAATAATCTGATAATCACAGTCTCAGATTGGATCAGGGAATGCTAAAAACCAAGTTTCTGTTTTCTGTGCTAAGGGTCATAGCTGCTCTGTTGCCCTGATATTCCCTGAGCCACACCCCTCCCCCCTCCAACACCCTCTCCCGCTAACTCCTCCCCTCTGCTGCTAACTCCTCCCCCCATCCTGTTCCTTATGTACAGATAAATTGAATCATGGAGTCTGGTTTTTAAACTGGATGGTATGCGTGTAGTTCTTGGTTTATCATGAATGTCTGACAAGGTTCTAAAAAAAAAAAAATCTGAGGCAGCAAACATGCAGGAATATTTGTGCCATTCTCAACTTTTGGCTACGACTGTAGCGCAATAACTCAATAATCACAGTCTCAGATTGGATCAGGGAATGTTATCCTCAGGAGTTAATCTGATCTCTGCAGGGCTGAAGTGACTCCATTCTGGTAAAGGTGGAAAAGAGAGGCCACAGTACACAGACTCGCGTGCGCACAGACACACACACACACATGTATGCACATGCCCAAACATCACACCATCATTGAGCAGAGCTAAGGGTGAAAAAAGACCCTACGGTTTGCTTTGTTTGTGGTTTCGCTGTTTAACTTCACTAAAACATTCAGGCTCTCTTTCCAGGTCATGTAGACCAGCAAAGTGGTCACCCTATTCTGAAATGTGCTGTATGCAGCTTTCTGGCACCAGGATTCAGGGAACTGGAGCAGACAGTATTCCCCTTAACAGAGTATCTCATTTGGTCACTGCTGAACTTTGGAGTATTCTATACTTCCCTTTGATGGATTAAAAATGTACTTGGAATATGCACAATACACAAATGTAATCCCAGTCCTCCCCAAATGCCACACCCACCCAAAAGATACTAGACTTCTCTAGTTGTTTATTTCCTATGATAAATATAAACCTAGTGCTGAATGATGGAGGAACCACCCAGAGTCACGTTGGAGTTGTAGCTCCCAATGCTCTCTCTCTCTCTCTCTCTCTCTCTCTCTCTCCTTTTACCTTTCTTCTTCTGTTAAATACAACTATCCAATCAGAGCAGGGAAGGTTTTCTTTTTTCTTTTCCCTCAGCCCTTTCACCCCACCTCCCTGTGCCTGCCTCTCTCTCTCTCTCTCTCTCTCTCTCTCTCTCTCTCTCTCCTGGCGGAGCTCCATTAATGTGAATCGGTCTACTAGTCAAGACAGGTCTGTGGATGCTCCTTCATCTCCGTGATCCAGAACATTTGACCCTAACCGCTCCAGCGTGGTGATGGAGGACACCGTGTTGGTCTTCTCTTTAATCCTGCTCGTTTTTGCTGTCAGGGAGGACGTGGAAGCTGGAAGAAACATGACAGGTATGTGAACTATCTCTTGTTTATTAATAGCTACTTAACGGTATGGTGGTGAAATCACAGATGTTCACAAACACGAAAGGAAAGTGAAAGCACGAGCCTCACGCTTCAATAGACAAACTGTAGCGTTCACGTTCATCGCCTGTGTTATGCCATGCTCTCTTTACATCTGCCATGGATAAATATATACATAGCACAGATTTAAATGACATGTGGCACAGAGGGTTGTTAGGGCTGAAAATGAGACGTTATCTTCTATCTTTAGATCCTGTTGGGGGACATCACCAGGATAATGAAGTAATGCTGGTGGTCAACTCCACCTTTCACATGCACATACATGGAGACTCGTTTGGAGATACCTGTGCCATCGTACCCTTTCGCTCCCAGACTCTCTCCACATGTGGCTACAACTCCAGCAGCCCTCTGGTTCTCATTATCCATGGCTGGTCGGTAGGTACTGATCCGAGACGAACAGCTGTAGGACCGGCCCAAACATCTCTGCAGCCAGACTTCCCCGGAAAAGCCTTTTAGGTACTTTAGAGAGCAGATTTATGGGAATCCTCAGCTGCCCTGCGGTGTTTAAATAAGCCCTGCGAGTAGATTCCACATCTGGACTGCTGCCCACTTGAAGACATCAAACCTGCCGGTTACTGGTTACTCTAGAAAGCTGTTTGTGGACCTTGTGTGAGTGGAGCTGGTATTTAAAAGAACGGAGGGCCTGTTATAATCTGGTCAAGCAAATTTCCCAGACACTGTAATAAAAACATGTCTCTGTTTTCTGTGCTAAGGGTCATAGCTGCTCTGTGGCCCTGATATTCCCTGAGCCACACCCCTCCCCCCTCCAGCACCCTCTGCCGCTAACTCCTCCCCTCTGCCGCTAACTCCTCCCCCCATCCTGTTCCTTATGTACAGATAAATGGACTCATGGAAGAGTGGATATTCGGAATGGCTTCAGCACTCAAAGCCAAGCTGGGCCACGTGAATGTCCTGATCAGTGACTGGAGGCCTCTGGCACTGCAGTCGTACCCAAACGCAGTGCGGAACAGCTGGAAGGTGGGCGGTGACGTGGCCACGCTGCTCACCTGGCTGGAGGTAATGTAGAAACTATTTAAACATTGTGTCCAGTTTGCATTAGTAATCATTTCCATAAGCAAACATTTTATGTTAATCATACAAACTAATCTCACTTTAGGGTTAAGTCAATCTATCTGTTCACATTTAACATTGCAGTGTTGTCACTAGAAATAATGTTAAATGTTATTAAAATAATAACTCCAACGCCTACCTGTTTGGGTGTCTGGCCCTTTAATATGTTGCTTATAAGCAACGGGTTTGTGATGGAGTTAGAAATGTGAACATGACAGACTAAAACAATTCAACAACTTTGTTCACTGACACAGATACATCTTATATACAGATTCAAATTCTACTTCTGTCTCCCGAAAATGGGGAAAATGCACACATTGGTTCTTCATACACTTCATAAGATCATACTCTGACTTCCTCATCCTCACCTGGCACTGAGTCCACACTAAACAGACTGTACACTACCTAGCTAACTTGCTCTGATAGATTGCATTGTAGATACAAACACTGGCATACATCACAACTAGCAGTGCATAAATGCACACAAAAACAGCCTGGCTGATAATAGCTTTGTGCACAACTAAATGAGTGTATATGTGTGGATGATGAGAGAGTGGGTTGGTTTAATTATGTTTATGACATGAAATGAATGCATCCGTACCAGGTTTTGAATGGGGAGAAAAAAAGAGAGAGACCCTTAGTTGTAATCTGGGGGTAATCTGGGGTTAAGTGTTCAAAGTGTGAGGATCCCACAGACCTGCAGTGCAACACAGGGTGGTCTGCAGGCAGGTCCTCACCACCCACAGCGAGGATAACGTATCACCATATGGTGTATGCATTTCTTCTAAAAATGCCTAGTTGGTCACTGGTCAATATGAGGACACTCCTCTTCCTGACAGGAAACCGCTCAGCTGTCCATGGATACGGTCCATCTGATTGGGTACAGTCTAGGGGCACATGTGGCTGGATTTGCAGGAAGTCGTTTTAAAGGCGCAAGAAAGCTGGGCCGCATAACAGGTACTTCTGTTACTTCTGTTCAACTGAAGATAAAATCAGGCAGCTTGTAGATAATGTAGATATATTTAGGCCAGTGAGGTTGCTGAAAACACCCAAAAAACAAGGCCAGATCAAAGTTTGTCAGTCAGAGGGGAGTTACGAGCTCTAGGTGAATGGAATCACTTTGTATTTGGAGAACACTTACTAAATAAAAACAGTCTATTCTGATACTCTACATCAAGAGTTTCAAAGTGTGGAATTTTCTGCCTTTTGCTAACTTATAACAAATTCAGATATAAGTTGTGGAACATGTAGAAACCATTTTAGAGCTATAATCTAATTTTAGAACTAAAATCGTGTTTGTTGTGTAGCTGTATTTCTCACAATCCACTTATGATATGTAAGTGGTTTAATATAATTGTAATATATACATAATTACATAATTGCACATTTGCAACAGTCATTTGTATTATGTTGAACATAAGAAACCAGTCTGGAATAAAAGAAAGAAAGAGCAGATTACCTGAATACAGTATCACAGGCTGGAAAAGAAAGGCTACAATGACTGTAAACTCACCTACAAAAACAGCTCAACTATCGAGCAGACAGCAGAGCACTCCCTCTAAGAACGATTAAAAGATTAAGAAAACCGGGCAGGACATTTGACTATACAGCTCCTGGTCCAGGTTGGCAGCTCATAAGGAGCTTGACTAATTAAAGACATTAGGTTGACCTGCAGGAGGCATTGCAGGGGAAAGACATGCGGGAAAAGACTGAAAGCCTTTGGCTGAGGAAATGTACAAGGACCCCATGTTCTTTGCAGCTATATCAGGAACCAACATTATGACTCATCTCAGTTCCATAAAAAGGAAATTGTACTTACACGAGTAAAACTGAATTCATGCCGTGTTTATATAAGCTAGTTCAAACGCTGAAGCTGGAGTGTTGTTTCTACCTTCTGCCTCTGTAACGTGTCGGTTCTTCCTGGACAGGTCTGGATCCTGCTGGCCCTCACTTTGAGGGGGTCTCTGCCTCCAACAGGCTGTCTCCTGATGACGCCAAGTTTGTTGACACCATTCACACATTTGCTAAGTCTGGCATTGGGCTTGCATTGGGTATTAGACAGCCTGTGGGCCATGTTGACTTCTACCCAAACGGAGGTTCATTCCAGCCTGGATGTCATGGGACAGACATATATAGCAACTTGTATCATTTTGGGCCACAAGGTAGAGTAGAACACATAAGGGCATAAGACACCCATAATACAATCTGCAGTTCTGAACTCTTTATGAGCTGTGAGACACCTGTACTACAACAGTGCTTGTCCACAGGTTTACCAAAGACCATAAAATGTACCCACCAGCGAGCCGTGCACCTCTTTACCGACTCCCTTCTGAACATGGATCAGCAGATGACGGCCTACCTCTGTCGAGATGATCGTGCCTTTAACAAAGGCCTGTGTCTGGACTGCAAAAAGGATCAGTGTAATATTCTGGGCTACAGTGCGAGAAAGGTGAGAGGCAGGAGTAAGGGCCTCTACCTGAAGACTGGCCCTCAGACGCCATTTAAAGGTTGGTGTGGATGGGACCGTATTTTGCTGTTAATTGTAATTCTCATTCAGTCGAGGTTCAAAGACAACACTGAACATTAGGGGTGTCTTCAGTGTTGTTCTTGTCCCTTTATTGGTGCTATTGGTGAAGTTATTACCTGGTTATGTATTCGAGATGCTCACCCAAACAACGTCCATAGTCTGCCTTTCTATTCCTGCAGTGTATCACTACCAAATCAAGGTACTACTGACGAATGTGATTGAGCCTGACGAAGTCTCTGTCTCCATCTCTCTTGCTGGAACCAATGGACAAAGTGAATATGTAACTCGGTGAGCAACTCGAATCAGACTCTAGAGACAGAACAGCATGGTGCTCATCACAAGTGTGACATTGCAATGTTACACTCTGGCACACTGAACCAATTCCTTTAAAATCTTGCCTGTAAGTTTGGAATTTTTTGATCCAGTGGCTCTTTTCCACTATGAACAATTCTTTTATGGGTTTCTCTAGTGGCATCGTCTGTAAGAAGCTTAAAATGGCATGTAACGTCTTTAACATGCATTAGTGAGAGGCAAGTGCAAAGAACTGTGTGTATTCTGAAGATATAGAGATATAGTCAGCCCTCCTGCATAGCAGGCTCTTTTGATTGCTACTCTAAGATGAGTCAATAATGGTCTACCACAGGCACCCAACATTCCTGAATCCAGGTCTACAGCTTATAATACAACCCACACGACTGCACTGTCCACACGACTGCACTGTCCACAGCAGCGGACCTACATTGAAGATCAATGTCTGTAATAAATGCATCCGCATGTTGTTGACAACTTGCATTTATATGAACATGGCTTCACCACTCACTGCACATCAACTCATTAAGCTTTGAAGCTGCAGGTCAGCTTTAAGATTTTGCAACTCTAAACACTGTTTAGCAATTTCTACGACACAAGTGCATAAAACTACTCAACTATGTTTATCAAATTTACAACCGTTTTCACTGGCTAACAGTAAAAGTGCAACGTTGTCACTTCTTTGACTTCACACAGGAATTTGGAACATACTGGGAATAAGACGTACTTCGCCCTGGCTGTGGTGGGCTGGGACCTGGGTGTCCTGCAAGCAGTGTGGTTGCGCTGGGAGAAGGAGACGTCCTGGACCAGCTGGTGGAGACAGGTCTCGACCATGGTGAGCGGAGACAGGACCTCGCAGGACACAGAGCTCATCGTGGGACACGTGCGGCTCAAGTCCGGCGAGAGCCAGGAGAAGTAAGTACACACAGACGAAAGCTGAATTGGAAGGTTTCACCTTTCTGATTTAAATAGGACATTGAACATTTCACGCGTATTGCTCCCTCTAGTGACACGTCGACCTCAACGCAACATAAAAAGCTTTGCTGAACCAATGCCAGATAAACCTACCGCACCCTGTTCAACTAAAACAAAATCATCAATTAACAGGACAAGTACTTGTTATTACTCTCTGGCTCCCAAACAAACTTCACTTTTTCTTTCTCTTCAGGATCTGGTTCTGTGGTAAAACAGGAGGCACGACACACCTCAAGCCCACACAAGAGCAGGAGTTCATTCGTTGTCAGGAATCATCAAAAAAACAAAAACAAAACAGAAGCACAAGAATCTGGGAAGAGTTCAGGATGAATTAAAACCGATGGGATTTGATGAAGTGTTGGCCAAAAAAGACGAAAAGAAATCACAATCCCATTTCCATTGAGCCTTTTTATTAATGCATTTCAAGTACTCCAAAAATTACATCTCTTTGCACAATACGTTTTGAAATGTTAAGTAAAAATGTTCAAAGTGAACAAAAATTTAGGTACTGTATAAAACACAGTTAACATTAACAGACAGTAGTATTTTTTCTAAGTTTTGTGATCTTTCGGCCTATATCACCTACATGTTGACTCAATTCAGACATTTTCAGTGCACTTTTTTCTATAAAGATTCACCAAGACTACACAAAATCTAAAAAGTAAAAGGGGATGTGATGGGGAGAAGGGGGGGGGGGGGGTTGGGGGTCAGACACAGGTAGATGATGGCACCTCTAACCAATTAACACCACAAATGGAACCGAACCAAAAACAGAATAAAAGAAGAAGATCTATGCACTTAATTGAATTGAAACATTTGTATCATTGTCTGCTGTAAAGAAAAGATAGCCAACTATGAGCACAAAGTCTACTCCGATAAATGTGGGGGGGAAGAGAAAAATGTCACTACGTGGTCACACCTGAACTCTCAAAAGTAAGCGGGAAAAACAGACATACAAGTCATACAAGTATCAAAATCTCATATTTATCTTCAAATTTAAAATTACACTTCAGGAACTGTACATACTTTACAATGGAGGAAGTTTACAGCTTGGTCATTCGAGCAGCGTTCACGATGCCGTCTTTGCTGCTCCATGACCTTTGAGACCAGGGTCTCCCATCAGTGGCTCTTGAAAAATGAGTCCAGTCACTTCATGTTGTTTCTAATGCATTTGAAAACAAAATAAAAGTTCAACTGAGTCATATGCACGACTGGATCTCTGTATACCTACGAAACCCTTAATAATGGAAGCTAGGTAATTTGGAAATGACCGTATTTGAATACTCATTTCCAACGGAATTGGAGACTTGTTTGGTTGAGATGAGACTCTTCTCGATGTGAAAGTGAGAAATGACGGCCCTGAGGTCAAACGGTGCCATCCCTGCTCCCTCACTGGAATGCCCACAACTCCTGTCCACCCGATCTCCCACTGTACAGCATGGCTTCAGAAACATGGTGAGCCTTCATGGAGATGGCAGTGGCTGGATTGATGTAAACGTAGTGGTACAGTACCAGGCATTTTATGGGGCTGTGACTAAAGGAACAACTCGTCTAGGAGACAATATAACCTAACCTCAACTCTCCAACAACATAGCATTATACAGCCTAATCACTCCACTTGCTTGAATGATTAAGGCCACTGTAAACTCCAATTTGATAAGTCTACTCAAATAGTCTAAACAAAATGATTGACTGACTCACTTAAAAGGCCCTTGATTGATCTGTACAACCTGTAGTACAAAGTATAGCACAAACGACCCATTTACATGAGGCATTTGCGCAAACTACTAAAACATTTTTTTTTTGTTTTTTTAACAACCCCCCTCCCCCGCCATGCCTGCTTAGTTAAGACTTTAGCACATTTGACCAGACTAAATAAATGAAATGCTCAAGGTGAAGGTGGTTCCAAAACGCTTTTGACCTTTGTGGCTTAATTTGCAGATGTTACATAATGGGGAAAACAGTTAACAGCTCGATCAAGTACTGTGTCACTTCACAGAACATTTTCACATCAGAGGAAACAGACATGGCAGATATTTAGAGTAGTGTTGAACTCGTCATAGACCCCTTGTAGTTGTCGATGTGTCTGACACAATCTACAGGACCTTAAGGACCTTGTTCTAATTTTAAAACAGCAGGCATAAGCAAAAAAAAGTAACAGCTAAGTACACAAAATCTTGCAAAAGGAATGAAAATGGTATGGACCTTACATGTAAACTTGAAATCAATCTCATTCATATATGTTAAGATGTACACATTTATCTTAGATGGACTAATGTGCATGCAGGTTTAATAGATATACTGTCTGAATGTTTGCAATACGTCGGTGACTGTTCTAGACTGCTGCAGCAGATGACGTGTTGAACCACCAACAGAAAAAAAAAAAAGGTATGAAAATGTTGGATATCTGAGGATAACTGGGTTTTGTGCTGGCTATGTGCACCTCACCAACATGAACACACAACTCCACCCCAAGACCACCGGCTGGACGGAGACGCTGCCTTAATTGGTTCCTACTCTCCCTGACTCGTCCCTGTGTCTTTGCTCATGTGCACGGTCCCTTCGTTTGTGTCCAAGTCCTGAGAATGTTGATCAAAACTACAACTTATTTCTTTTCATAATGATAGAAGAAATACTTTTTTTTGTTCTCACATATAATACAATTTTTTGTTCTCTATAGCGGTGCGGCTCTGTACAGCGGTGCGGCGGGCAGCAGCTGCTTGGTGAGGACAGCCGGCTCAACTGAGAAAGAAAACGTTGATTTGAATTGTGCCGCAAATATCCAGATAGTCTTCCCACCTCCTGGCACTGATTACATAGATGCTGTTGATCTTAAAACAATTCTCATCAATGTTAACTGCTTAAAACAAACAAAAAGGAAAAACCCCTACAGAAATTACAGCTGAGGCTGTATGTATGCCTGGCCCCTTAAACCAAGGCACAGGTAGGGAATGAAAAAACTAAATTTCAAAGACTTAAAAGTCTCTTTTTTGTTGTCTGTTTTTTTCCCAAGGGTGATTGGCAAAGGTTTTGTGTTTTTTTTATTCTGCATTCCTCTTCGGAGGTGGGAGAACAACCCAAGATGTCCACGCAGTTTGGACTCGGTCCTGCGGAACGCAGCAGAGATGTCCTTCGCTGCACTGGAGTGGCTCAGTATAAAGATGGTAGAGTGAACTGGAAGCATAATGGACCGGTCCAGGTTTCCTCTACAGAGAGCTGGACATATTATTGTAAACGGTTCCTGTTTGGTGTACGACTACTGACAAAAAGCTGCTTTAAAAAGGACTTGCTCTTATGGTAGCATACTGTTGTAGTTTGTGGCTGTAATGTACAGCTGTTAAAAATGGGCTGCTTTACTGTAATACAGGGAGTGTAGCGATGGGTCCATGTACTGATCCAGTTGTATTCTTTGGAGTAAAGCCTCATTCTTCAGCCAGAAGGTACAAATCCAGAACAAAACACACTGGATTTCTAGAATGGCAAACAGTAAAGAACTCCAGAGTTCTTTACAACTGGAAAACAACGTGCGTTTTCCGGTAGGGCTGAAACTAGAGTTCTGGCTGTGTAGTAGTGAAAACTGAAGTGACCGTTATCCCACTGTAGGCAGGCACTGGGAGGGTGGTGGTAGTGTTGGGTCCCCGGGGGCATCTCGGGGGGGTGTGGAGGTGGGGACGAGCGGAGAGGGCGGGGTCTCAGCGCCTCATCTGGCCCATCTGGTAGTTCTCTCGAGGCTGGCGGTGGTGGCGCGGGGGCTGGGCCTGCCGCTGCCGCTGGTTCTGATGGGCGTGGCCGTGGGGGTGCTGGTTCTGGGCGTGGTGGTGCTGGTGCTGCTGCTGCTGTTGATTGGCGTGCTGAGCCCGCCTCCTCTTCAGAGTGCCTGAGGAAGAGCGAGGGCAAAGCACAGCTTACACGGACAGGCCGGACTAGGAAGAGCAGGAGTGCTGATCCAGGATCAGCCATACATATCTTAACATATTCAATTTAAATGGACAAGAGGAAGACACGCATATGGATAGAGATGTATCCACACTTGCCCAAATCAGCTGGAGGTATTTACACCACTTTCAACACGGTGAGCGTTTAATTAAACGCCGACCGCAAGTGATCGACCGGGAGCACGTTGCACCGAGGGAGACGGAACGTGTGCACGGCAGTCGTGAAAAGGTGATTAAAAGGAGCTTGGGCTGAATTACCTGGCAAAGGTTTAGGTGGGGGGAGTTTGGGGTTACTGCTGGGTGTGTGCACACTACAGATCTTGATGAAGCCCGCCATGAGCATGATCAAAGCAATGCCCATCAGCAACACTGCCCACCAGTGAGCCTGCGGACGTAAACAGGAATAAATGCAAAAGGCACAGAATATACATTTAAAAAACCTCAGAAAAGCCCATTAACGCTGCCCTCACACACACTGCCAGCATTCATTATTCAGATTAAAAAGTTTGCACATTAAAACTTTTAGCAGAGAAAATTATTTGCTTGGGGCAGATGACACGGTGCATAACACCAACGGTTCTGTCCATTTTTTTAAAAGGGCACATCACACAAAGAAGAACGGCATTTGGGATCAAAGTCACGACACTTGCCACTATCCACTCGGCGATGTTCTCGTAAAGCTCTGGGTTGAAGATGGCCTTCTTCAGTCTGGCCAGGGGCCCGTCGGCGTCCACCAGCCTGCACTTCATGAACACGTCACAGTAGCCCTTGAAGTCGTTGCAGGGAGAACCCGCCTGCAGTGTGGTCACCTTCTTGTTGAAGAAGCGGGCCAGGCGCTCGGAGCCCGTGCTGCTGCACGTGCTCGGGTTCACTGTGGGGCAGCACAAGACACACAGCAGGTCCCATTAGCTCGACTACTGCGAGGTACGAAAGGATAAGAAATGCGTCAGATGGAAGGAGGAGCCGACAGCAGCCGCACGGACGGTGTTGGGGGGGGGGGGGGGGCACACACTCACTCTTCTCCATGCAGCACACGTGGCACAGCTCCGTCTCGTCCTTCCCGTCCACACTAGCACAGGTGCACACCTCCAGGCCATACTTCTCACAGATAGAGCCCGAACAACCCTGAGAGAGAGAGAGAGAGAGAGAGCGAGCGAGAGGAGAGAGCGAGAGGAGAGAGCGAGAGAGAGAAAGGGAGGACACAAAAGGAGACCAAGACAAAAGGAGCACTCCCTTAGAGGATATTTTTATACATCTTCACCTCAAACTCATGGCATTAAGGGCTGATTTCCCAGACCCAAATCAGTCTTAGCTAAAAATATTACTTTCACTGCCAAGTCACCACGAACACTACAATTTAGTCCAAGACTTGCGTTAATCCACGCCTTGGAGAGCATCCTTCAGGGCCGACTCCCAGGAAGGCAGCGTGTCCTGTCATTACGGGCCTCACCCCGTTGAGGCACACTTGTGTTTCTCCGTTGCAGGCGGTGAAGTTGGCCTTGGGCTCGGACGTGGGGCACTGGGCCGAGGCTCCGCTGCACATGCCCGGGTGGGCACACTCCGACTCCTCCCGACACTTCTCGTTGCGGCTCTTGTACGTGCACTCGGACGTGCAGCAGGGGCCCTGGCTGGGGCTGAGGATGACGATGGTGGGGTGGGCGGAGAAAAGGAAGGGCAGGGCCGGGGGTTACATTACGGCACTCATGACTCACTCAGCACAGTCGACACCACGCTCGTGCCCCACCATGAACCCTCCTGTGTTTCTGTACACTCCGTTAATGTGGGTGTATTCAAAAAATTTAATCCTAAAAGATCTAGACCGCTTAGATAAAAAAAAAAATCACAACAGTACAGGGGCACTATAAAGCGAGCCAAGCAAACGCTGTAGCTCGGACTGTACCTGCACACTTTGTTGGGCTTGAGTTTGCATTTCTTGTTGTCTGGCTGGTTAGCGTCATAGCAGCACTGGTCTTTGCACTGGTCATTGTAGCCACAGTCACACTCCTCTCCCGGTTCCACCAGGCCGTTACCACAGATGGGCTGCCCGGACTCTGTGGTGATACACGCGTGCACATACATTCATGCACAAGCACACACACACACAAAAGAATAGATGCATTCAGTTCCTCCACAAAGACAGTCCTTTGTGGAGCAATGTGTTTAAGCAGCAAAATAAGGCCTGGTTGTTAAGCACTTGAGGGAGTTGTCGATGCATCACAAACCTGTGCTTTGCAGTGGCATCAATCACCCTGCAGAAAATCTGCCATCACCATTCATACTGCACAAGGCGGCGGAGAACGCCACACAAAACCCCCTTTTATTGTAAACCGCCGACTTCTTTTGATTCAATCTTGATGTCACACTGTGGCTATGCTGAGCTTGGGCTGCATTCAGAACCACATGCAATCTTCTGCCCCTCCTCACACCATCAGATAAGGATGAAGCACAGGCTGTGTTTTCCAAAGGCCCGAGAGAGGAACATACCCACAAAGCAGTTGGCCCTCTTCTTCTCCAACACCTGGCTAATGTTGCGAATGCTGCAGACGGAGAACTTGTTGTTGTTGAGCTTGTCCCCCGACGTGGCTCTGGCGTACATGATGTAGTTGCCCTTCTCCTTCTTGTCCTGACTCTTGGACTCCCCGGGAGTGCACTCGGAGCCCGAGTCATGCTGTCAAACGGGGAGTGACCAATGTTACGACAGCACCTCATTACGTGCAAGATCTAGTCATCTTACATCTATTCTATCTAAGAGTTCTCACATCAAAGAAGTCCTGGAGTATATTACACTGCTGCTGTATATTACGGTACCAGAGTTAAATGATGTGCTACTCTGTGCTAGTCATGGTTTGTCCATAACGAACACCATGTTCGAGCATAGGGGTGTCCACAAGTGCACCTGGCACCAGGACACCTTAGGTCGGAGGTCGATGATCGACTTTGTTGTCGTTTCATCTGATCTCCGGCCCTATGTTTTGGACACTCGGGTAGAGAGAGGGGCTGAGCTGTCAACTGATCACTACCTGGTGGTAAGTTGGATCCGCTGGCAGAGGAGGGGGCTGGACAGACCTGGAAGACCCAAACGTATGGTGAGGGTCTGCTGGGAACGTCTGGCTGAGCACTCTGTCAGGGAGGTCTACAACTGCCACCTCCGGGAAAGCTTTTCCCAGCTTTCGAGGGAGTCGGGGGACATGGAGTCTGAGTGGACCATGTTCTCCGACTCTATTGTTGAAGCTGCTGTACTGAGTTGTGGACGCAAGATCACTGGTGCCTGTCGCGGCGGCAATCCCCGTACCAGATGGTGGACACCGGAAGTACGGGATGCCGTCAAGCTGAAGAAGGAGTCCTATCGGGCCATGTTGGCCACTGGGACTCCCGAGGCAGCTGATAGGTATCGGCAGGCCAGGCGTGCGGCGGCTCAGGCAGTGGCAGAAGCAAAAACTCGGAGCTGGGAAGAGTTTGGTGAGGACATGGAGGAGGACTATCGGTCGGCCTCAAAGAAATTCTGGCGAACCGTCCGGCACCTTGGAAGGGATAAGCAGTACTCTGTCAACACTGTTTACAGTGCGGGTGGGGAGCTGTTGACCTCGACTGAGGATATTGTCGCACGGTGGAAGGAATACTTTGAGGATCTCCTAAATCCCTCTGTCATGTCTTCCATGGAGGAAGCGGAGACTGACGACTCAGTGGTGGACCCGTCCATTACCCAAGCCGAAGTCACTGAGGTGGTTCGCAAACTCCCCAGTGGCAAGGCAGCGGGAGTGGATGAGATTCGTCCTGAGTATCTTAAGTCTCTGGATGTTGTGGGGTTGTCTTGGTTGACACGCCTCTGCAACATCGCATGGCAATCTGGGACAGTTCCTCTGGAGTGGCAGACTGGGGTGGTGGTTCCACTTTTTAAAAAAGGGGACCGGAGAGTGTGCCCCAATTATCGGAGTATCACACTTCTTAGCCTTCCTGTGGATCTGGAGAAGGCATTCGATCATGTTCCTCGTGGTATTCTGTGGGGGGTACTCCAGGAGTATGGAATCAGGGGTCCTCTACTAAGGGCTGTATGATCGGAGCAGGAGTTTGGTCTGCTTTGCCGGCAGTAAGTCGGACCTGTTTCCGGTGCATGTTGGACTCCATCAGGGCTGCCCCTTGTCACCGGTCCTGTTCATAATTTTTATGGACAGGATCTCAAGGCGCAGCCAAGGGCCGGAGGGAGTCCTGTTTGGAGGCCACAGGATTTCATCTCTGCTATTTGCAGATGATGTTGTTCTGTTGGCATCTTCAGGCCAGGACCTTCAGCATGCATTGGGGCGGTTTGCAGCCGAGTGTGAAGCAGCTGGGATGAGAATCAGCACCTCTAAGTCCGAGGCCATGGTTCTCGACCGGAAAAGGGTAGCTTGCTCCCTTCGGGTGGGTGGAGAAGTCCTGCCTCAAGTGGAGGAGTTTAAGTATCTCGGGATCTTGTTCACGAGTGAGGGAAGAATGGAGCGTGAGATCGACAGACGGATTGGTGCAGCTTCCGCAGTAATGCGGTCGCTGTACCAGTCCGTTGTGGTGAAGAAGGAGCTGAGCCAAAAGGCGAAGCTCTCGATTTACCGGTCGATTTACGTTCCTACTCTCACCTTTGGTCATGAGCTTTGGGTAATGACCGAAAGAACGAGATCGCGGATACAAGCGGCCGAAATGAGTTTCCTCCGCAGAGTGGCTGGGCGCACCCTTAGAGATAGGGTGAGAAGCGCGGTCACTCGGGAGGAGCTCGGAGTAGAACCACTGCTCCTCCACATCGAGAGGAGTCAGTTGAGGTGGCTTGGGCACCTGTTTCGGATGCCCCCTGGACGCCTTCCTAGGGAGGTGTTCCAGGCATGTCCCCCGGGGAGGAGGCCCCGAGGAAGACCCAGGACACGTTGGCGAGACTATGTCTCTCGACTGGCCTGGGAACGTCTCGGTGTTCCACCCGAGGAGCTGGCTTAGGTGTCTGGGGAGAGGGAGGTTTGGGTTTCCCTGCTCAGACTGCTACCTCCGCGACCCAGCCCCGGATAAGCGGTAGATAATGGATGGATGGATGGAGTAAAATGACTTTTGCAGTTTGCTTTAATCCATGTACTTTCAACTTACTGGAGAGCCAAAGTTGTGTCCAACTTCATGGGCGAAGGTGATGTGTGAGACTTTGGGGGGCACATGGGAAGCGTAGTTCTGTACGGTTATAATCCCAGTGTTCAAGGACTTTCTCTTCCCATCAGAATACAGCTTACTCTTTTCACAGATACCACCAGAGCTCCCTGAGAACACACAACAGCCACCCTCAGAACACTTCAGCAGACACAAAAACACCGACCGATAATCCGCGCCAAATTCGGCGGAATATCAAACTGCACAGCGTTTAGGTTTCGGTAGTGATGTTTAAAGACCAGAATCAAGTTTACCAAGAGTACTAATCACCGAAACATTGGTTTTCAAAAAGAATCGGGCGTGTACCTGAAGGAGCTCCCACCCAGGCCAGGCCCAGCACGCCATCGTCGAAGTCTCGGTCGGTGAAGACGTAGGCCAGGCAGTAATCGTCGTGGTTTTGCTCAGAGTTCAGCTCCAGAAATTTCTCCACCCCAATGTTAGCAAAACGGAAGGGGTTGGACTTGTCCTTTTCATTACTCGTCTCGTTGATCTGAGAAGAGACAGACGGGTCGTCCATAACGCAGCACGGCTCCACTTTGAGGAACGGTGACAAAGACCGCAGTGAACTCACCCTAATCCTCTTCACCATGAAGCTAATGTTGCGAATGCCCAGGAAATCGGTACCCTGGTAGATTGCGTCGATCGCCTTAACATGGCTGGAGATCTAAGGACATAAAGGTCGTTAACCACAGGGCAAATATTTATCGAGAAAGTTCAACTAGGTGTACAATTAGCAAGCGACAACTAATAGATGAATCTGACAAATACCATTATGAGGCCAGACACTGGAACTTCAGTGTTATCACCTGAGCAATGACAGCCTCTCTGGTCTTGTAGAACTTGTAAAAAAGGTGGTCTGTCTGGATGAAAAGCTGACAGGTGTTCTTCTCCACCTGAGTCATTCGCTTTCTCCTTTGTAACACAGGGTCGTCTGAGGAGCCCTTCACGGACACTACGTTTGCTTTCTGCAAAATAAACACATTGAAAACTCACACATAAGAACAAAAACCACACAACACCTTGAATAAAAACATTTTGAAATAAGACACCATGTAATGACAATGTAAAAATCACAGAAATCCAGGTTTAATTTAATAGTTTCCACAAAGATTTGGGAACGGCAATGGAAATCTGTACCCATTTATGCCTCTGATAAGTACAATCATTTCAAAGATAAATGTAAAGATAATGTTTCAGAAATACCAAATTTTCACATTATACAATGTACGATATTGTTATTCAAAATCTATGAAGTGGAAACACCATTACTCTTGGCCAGTGATTGGGAGGAAGGAAGGAAGAGAAATGACAACAACAATTGTTCAAAGAGGCATTTATTGTATTTGAATATCAAATACAGTAAAGAATCTAGCCACTACAGTATTAGTTCTTGGACTTTACAGTGTAGACAGGAGAGGACGTGCAAAGGAAGGTTCTCAGACCTATTGTCCAGTTCCCTCAATACTGCAGTATGTGAATGTTGTAAACCTGAATCAAAAATTGAGCTGGACGTGCTGTTCTAATCCCCAGAATGTAGAGGAAATGTGCTCAGAAGTGCACTGGCTCTATTGACTCTTACAGCGTGAAGAACTGAAACATGACTGACCTTGACTGGCTCCTCAACAGCAGAAGACTGATATTTCTTCATCCTCTCAAACACTGTGCGGTCTGCACAGCCTCCCTCCGGCCCATACTTATGAGGGTAGTCTGAATTGAGAGATCAGTACATACTACATATTACACATAATTAATGATTCACCTAAAGTTTAAGGATAAAACCAAACAGATGCACTCACGGATGTCGTCTTCGTGGTAGATGACAGAGTGGAAAGGCACGTTTTTGCCCTCCAAGTATCTCTCGGATGGCTCCACATAAAAAGTGCCCCGGTGCGTCTTAATAAAGCCCTCAAACTTCCCATCAACAACAGAGCCGTGACTCATGCTTCCCTGCTCACCTGCAGGAAGGGTGTGATCAACACACCTGTGATGAAATCGAACCATTCTAGCAAACCTTGAACCCTAGCTGGGACTGAGAGGCTAGCAGTCCAACAGGTTCAGGCACCCGCGTTTGCTCCAGCACAGAAATTACAAAACCAACATTCAACTGAAACAATCGACTTTTAGGACAATCTTCTCACCATAGAGCTCCCCAGTGTAGATATGTGAAGTGTCATAATCTATTTCTTCTCCGGACACATCAAGCTTAAAGTCCTTGGCAAACAGCTGTGTGTCCCTCCTCATCCTCAGGTTAAAATGTCTGTATTGAAATTCGCAAGAGACACATTAAAGAAAACTTAAGCATCAACACTTCGTTTAAATCATTTTATATATATGTATAAAAAATGAAAACCAAAGACAGACATATTAGCATCAGATATACAAAGCTTTGCTTCTGCCGAGCATATAACAAATTTAATCAGATGAGCTTTATCTCCTACAATAATTTGCCCCATCAGATAAATGAGCCTTGAGAGGCTAAATAAGAAATATCCGCTTGGGGAGCAGATAATGCATCTGCTAGTGTGTGTATGAGAACACCCACAACAGAGCTGACGTGAATTAGCCAACCGCCCCAGTAGTAGACAGATCATAGTTCACTACAGCCACTTGGCTTCTATTATCTCAAATCAGAAAGTGCTGAAGTAGTGTAAGTCCACCAGCGTAATGTTGTTTTGAAGAGACAGCTGGTTGGTTCGTGCGCCTGTGTGTGCTACGCTCTCCCATCCTTCTGCTTGGCCAGTGAACCGCAGCGCGCACACACACAGCTACCGAGAGCAGACCTACCTACAGCAATCTACCAGGCACTTTTCCCCCAGATGGTCCATGATGATTAGGAAAGCGCTTTAGAGAAATATTGGGGCTCAGCACTATATTTCTTTCTTTTAAGAATATGCTTTTTACTTTTTTTTTTAATGAATTTAAAAACCAGTGGCATATGAGTGTTGGGAACTTCAAACGAGTGTCATGGGCTAAGGATTCATACGGGCATTAGAGGAATGTCTGAATCAGCAATAGTGTTCTTAGAAAAGATAATGAACTACTGTTTCCTGCAAAGACATTAAAATGCATGGTGAACAATTCAGGATTATACAATTCTTCATGTCCTTGAATTCCCAAATCAGTGTTTTGAGAAATATTCTCCCACTTAAGCCAAAATGCTACTGTGCCTTTCCACATGTCTCAGAGGTCTGTAGTGGGAGAGACGCCATTTGTTTCTTTGCATAACATCTTTTCTTTTTTTTTTGCTAGCAAATATCTGGGAACAAAACCCAAGCCTAGCACAGGGTGTCTGCTATGCTCAAAGGGCCAATTTCTCCTAATGAAGGTTCACTTTAAACTAAGACAAAGGTGGTAAATCACAACTCAAGTTTAATCTTGTCCAAGGCTCGGCATAATCTATATTCGGTTTGATATTTTTTAACGTAGAACACATAACGGGTCCAGACCTTCCATGAGCATGGAAGTCGAGGTGAAGGAACCGGTCGTCATGGGAGACTGCTCGCTTTACTCTCTGATGGCTGTTGTGCACCAGATCCGTGTCGTAGGACAGACCTTCGTAGTGGCGGATATATTTATTCAATGGGTTGCCATAGTAACCTGTGTAAAAGACAATAATAGGACAGTGTCAGCATTCAACATATATAAACGAACTCTAAATATCAGCGTACGACGAGTTAACGAGGATCAGCTGTGAGGGAAACTCCCTCTCAAGTATTTAGTAGAGCAGTATCGTCGTTACGGTATTACAGGCTCCTTTCATTGTAGAGGTTATTCTTTACCAGTTCAACAGATAATGTGACGTGTGTATATGTATAGCACAACACTGGTCTTTGTAATATCAGCATCACAGAGGTTTGCAATATGCAAATGAGCTAGTTTTAACAAATCACACAATGTTTCATTGTGCGCCGTGAGCATCTCAGTGTTCAAGTTGAGCGTTCTGTGGGTGTTTTGATGAATCACGACATTCACATGAGCCAACAAATGTAAATATTTTGGTCAAAACGATGCAGCCCAACCTTGAACCATGTCACATGCAGGGCTCACAAAAGTGCAATCAATGCGTGACGATTAAGAGTGCAGCTGAAGCCCAAATCATATAGTGGACCATGGATAATATCAGCCAGTATTTCCACAGGTCATGTTTTCATTCCACCTATACTACACCAATAATTTGAGCTGAAGGGCAAAGCTATTTTTCTTTTCCCATTTTAATTTGTTTATTGAAATTCTGAGTCGGCGTGTCAATTAGTAGTTATAGTACACAACCAAGCCTTGGGGTCAGATGCAGCTATTACTTCAGCAGGTTTAAAGGATGAATGTACTGCTAATGGTGGACGCTTCTGCAGGCTTTAAAGATCAGATGTCAGCAGCAAACTAAAAATTGGTACTTGCGAGTTAAGGTGGACAACATTAAATAAACCATAAAATATAACCAAAGACAGAAACTAACTGAACTTGGCTACTAATATTCATAAAACTAGCATTATTATTACTAGTATCTAGATGGTGAACTAGCAGGTTTTTCTTTCACATTTACCCAGTCACCAAGCTGTAGCTGTTGTGCAAGTGCTCATCTGCATTCAGTGAACGCACAAGACAACTGGTGTTAAATGTTAAGTTGTGATTCTGGACACTGTGACTGAATGAGGCTATGAGCGTCATTACTGTGTGTACAACACAGTATTAGTGTATTTCTCACTAGTGTGCAATTCACAGCATGTGCTTACACTTGGGCTACTATACAAGTTGTAATACTATTTCTGCTTGGGAAATGCACTCATATTAGTGTCAGAAAGTAACACTAATCTTGAATTGCTCCTTAAGCAATTAAGGAGCTTTTAATTAAAGCCTAAGACAGGGCTACACATCACATGTATTTGAATGTTTTCAAATACTAATTAATTACTACAGAACCACACAATAGATTGTTTCTTACGCATCATCACAATACTGGTGTGAGCAACACACTTTACAGAATGCTACATATATTTCAGTTTTTCAGACTAGGTTAAATCCTCGTCCAAAAAAACTGGCCTCAAATGTTTACCAACATATACAACTGTATACCTTATTTATGTGTTTAAAATGAATGAGGTGTTTAACATATTCAACAATATTTAAACACACCGACAGAACATTGAGTCTTCTACCTATTGATGGATTACAGCAGAAATATGAAAATATAATTAGGAACTGTATGAATATAAACGTGTAAAATATTGCAATGGGTCAAATGTGGATAATAACAGTGCACTTCTGCTTAAACAAAACCTGGAGAAACACACAGGCAGCTAGATGTGTCAGCAGACCCACTACAAAAGGCTGAGATCTCACTGAAGCATCCATAAGGCTTCATGAACACATCACGTGTATGACCAGGAGGATAGAGAGGGCACTGCAGAATTGGTTCCTGAAGGTGGGTCAGTTATTACAGCAACTTAGCGTTGAACGGAGGAAGACATTATTCATTGCTTTATTAAATGTAATTCCCGTGCGCCAAATGAAGTCACTGTCAAGTCACTTTCTAATGTTTCAATCATTTTCACTTATAATTTCCAAATTCAACAACACTGAGTTACACTCTCACACTAGAAGACATAAAGACAATGAAATGTGACAGTCTGGATTTAGCAGAACATAATTATTCACCTTTCCGCTCATCTCAAATAGAGAGGAATAAAGTAAATAAAGGTCCCTAAAAAAGCAAAATACAGCCACCCTAGCAGTACACAAGACAGCTGTAGTAGCTGGACAGACAACGCAGGCTACATTATCAACGCACGACCCTGGCAGTAGTGAAACAGGGTGGTGTACATGAGGTGTTATTAACATTTTACTGTGTTTTTCTCCCAAACCGCAACGTTTTTCCCTACTCGATGTCTGAGTTAGCTGGCCGGCTAACGTGAGACGCCTCGTCCAACACCTCACAAATCTCACCCGCAAACGCTGCCTGCCGTGTATGTTTGCGTTACGTGCCACTTTAAACGTTAAAAGAACATTCGTCTTGTTGTAAATTCAACAACTATCTTGTCACTCGGTTTTGTCTCGCATTGATAAGATAACTGCCGTTTACCCGTTTTGGGTGAAGCTGTCTTGTTAGCCGTTAGCTTGTTAGCTAATGCGGCTAAGGCGCCTAGCTGAGCTCGCGAGGCGAGCGAGAGACAGAACGGTGGCTAGCTTGTAAGCTAACCGGCGACTACCTCGCGTCAAATTAACCCCGAACGATGATTATGATTTTTTTTCGTGTTATCTTCTATTCTTTATAACTGAAATAAATAAATAAAAAATCACATTTGTTGTCGCCACACAACGAGCTCGAATCAGTTCTCCATTTGCAAAGTCCTACCTGCTAGCCAGTGAGCTAGCTAGCTAGGTGGCTAAGCTAGCGCTTTTTACTCATCCTGTCCGCTCGATCTCGGGCACAAAAAAAACATATACAAGATTTGTTTGCGAACGGGACGTTTGTTGACGCTTACCTTGTGTGCATTTCGAGGCGCACAGAAAGAAAAGCAGTTGTATCACGACCATATCGGTTAAGTGGATTGCTAGTGCATTGATAAAGGAAAGGCTTTATTGTCCTAGTTAAGGCGCAGACGCCCTGTGTTTACGGCTCTCCTTCATAGACGCTCCCGTAACGTCGTGACGCCGGACGCGGAGACCCGGAGCCCAACACACACCACACTGTGGCCCAGAGATCATCTACAACAACACGATGTGCAGATGTTATTCATCTATAATCTTGGTTAACGAAGAGAAATCATTCATGAAGCCCCCAAAACAGTTCTTGTTAACTATTTTAGACATATGCGATGGTGCATAATAGCACCTGATGTTACAATTACTCACTATATTCTCTGCCACATTCAAGAGAGCCTTAATAATATTTTAAGATTTGTTATTCAAGATTGTGCATGATTTTGCACGTTGAGAAGAAAAGTTTGCATTTCTATGCTGAATTAATGGTCCGGCAAAAAAAAGAGAGAGAGAGAAAGCCCCTCAGCTTGGTTGTATTGTCTTCATAACCTCTCACAGCTTCGCTTTTGAATCTAAATCTTCTTGCTGGGTTTGATAGTGGTTTCCTAGGGTCTACATAATGCTGTTGTAAGTGAGTGCATTGGTTAGATATAGGGTTGCCACCTGTCCTTGTTTTCCCAGGATTGTCTATCTTTATAATATTCAGTCCCGGAAAAAAATTATCTTACTAAATGTCCCTTTTTTTTGCCAGACAAAGGTGGCAACGCTATGATATGAATATGTATAAACTACTCCTTAAGTGGGAGGAGACTGGAACTGAAATAAGAAAAAAGTATATGTCCCATCTTGGCTAAAACCAACAAGTCTAAAATAGTACTAGAAAGTATGCAATCATGTTTTCACTAGGACATGCAATGGATGTGCTCTGCCACACATATTTGCAACTTTGGCAAACAGCACAGTAGGCATCTGCTGAGTGTTTCTGAGTTCATAGGAGTCTGTGTAACTTGAAGCAGGACTGGGGCCACATGGGAGGAACCAGCTCACAGACTGAGTTTCTGGCAGCTACAGTAGAGCGTCATCCCTGCTGTGAGATGTAGATTGGCAAACACGACAGCAGGGCAACAAATGACTGCCGTTATGCTTGGTCCAAAACCATTTCGAAAGCCACTTCTAAGTGAAATTTACCATTGTGGTGTGTTCACTTTAAAAGCTACATCTAAGTGAGATTTACCACCGTAGTGTGTTCATTTTAAAAGAGAGCTGTTGTCTTGTCCTAGGAATCATTCACTAAGATTGATTATTTTTAAACTAGTGTGTACTGTAGTGTGTAGTGATGGAAGTAGAATGATTAAATCAGCTGGTATCTATTCATTGTTAACATGTTCTCAGTTCTGACATCACATGGCCCAAGGATTTACTATTTAAAGCAATGTTTGTAGTGGATGTGATTCTTCTCATTTGCACAGACCTCCTGCATAAAACCAAGAAATGGTAGCAGCTACTAAAATATGCAGTTATCCTTTCGTCTTGTGTGTTTTAATTGATTAGTTGTGTTAGGTGATGATCTGTCCCATGTGTTACGGGTATATAACTATTTGAATTATATATGTAAAATGTATTCTCATAATGTTCTCATTACATTATTTTCAGGAGGCTGAACTAAAAAATGTTCTGATCAAGCCTGGGGATCAGCTGAAAATCAAAGGGAAAGTTCATGTTGGTGCTAAAAGGTATGCTAAGGCTAAATAGTTGATCAAATCTGACCCATAACCCAATTTACAACTCTGAATTATATTAGTTCTGACTATTAATGTAAACATTTTGTGGAATTCATTGGCCACTCTTAATGTGGACAAGAGGAACCATAGAGACACGATGAACCAATTCCAATGTTCTATCTCCTAAATTAACTATCAGATATTGTCAAATCTGGGACTAAGGTTTTGAACTCAATACACATGACCTATGCACTGAGCTTCAAAATAATTTCAGTTTTATAAAGCTAAGTAAAGGAAAATGGCAAGTTGTCACAACACAGTTCATTGTTTTGATCATGGGAACGATCCAGTAATTTTAAGCTTCTCATCACTAAACAATGAAAATTGTAACTGATACAAATGATCAGGGTAACAATTACTAGTGCCATAAGAAACTTTTTTCATTTGATGTTTCAGGAAGAAACTCAATATTAATTATCATAATATACCAAGTCTCTAGCTCAAATTAACCATCCATCCTAACTAGTTCTCTTTAATTCACCTATTGATGTAATGTCTGAGTTTTTGGGGTTGTCTACTTGTCATTTGACCCAACATTCTCTTCCATCTGAAGATTCCAGATTGATCTTGGATCCAGTTCTAGTGACCTGGCCCTTCACTTCAACCCCCGTTTTGATGACGATGATGCCAATGCTCCAGTGTTGGTGTGTAACTCTCTGTGTGATGGTATCTGGGAGCAGGAGCAACGAGACAGCCACTGTGCTTTCAAGCCAGGCGCCAACTTTAAGGCATGAAACCACATTTCTAAACAAAATATTGATTCCCTTTCACAAGTTTACTGCAGGGATATGATATTTTATACAGTTATAATAACTGTAACTAAGTTACACTGTCTGAATCCAGCATAGTCTACTGGATATTGGTTCCAAATCTGGGACCTGGAACTGGGTGTAAATCCTACTGTTGCCTCCACAGGTTGTGGTGAAACATACAGAAAAATGGTTTGAGGTGCAGCTCCCTGATGACCAGACGGTTGAGTTCCCCAATCGACAGGGACTGGACGTCATCAATTATATTCGTGTGAAGGGCGACATCAGCCTCACCTCTTTCAAGATATACTAAGGAAAATACTATTTTAGCTTCTGCAATAACGAAACGATCAAAACATCTGGTAATAGTTTTATCATAGTCGGTCTCCATCTTTCTCTCAAGGTCGGCAGCCCCATCTGCTGGACAAACATGAAATAACTGTTGTGCGCCCGGATAGTTATGGAATAAATCTTACCTAAATGTATAGTGTAATGTGTTTGAGTTTGTGTTTCTAAAATTGTATGCCTCATTTAAAGATGACAAAAATCCAAATCCATCTTAGTAGTTCGTGTTTAGGTTTTTGTTTGGTGTTCTTGAATAAATTTCTTTTGTTAACCAATCAACGTCCATCATGGCCACAGAGCGGGCCAGTAGCCAATCGGGAGGCCGACCAAAACCACGTGACATTTGTTTTCCTTGAATCTCATTAATCAACAGAGGCCTGTCAGGCCGAACGATATTCAACCTGAACGCGAAGTCAGGTTGATGCATTTTAAGACGTTATATTCACAGGTCCGTGTACTCGCGTTGTTCTTCGAGCACTGAGATTGTGAGATTGGCTTTTCTGATAATCACAAAGTTATACTTGAGGTCAATTTGACGTGTTGAACCGGTATTGGGGAATAGAAACGCGTTAGCTCAGCACTGTCAGGTTAGCTAATGAGCTAACGGCGCTTGTGTATAGGACCATTAAACGCAGCGCGTGCTAGTTGGCTGTGTAGTTGCATACATAATCTTAATGTACAGCTCAAGGTGTTTTAATCCTAAACACAAATGTGAAAGGTTATTGAACAATAGTACGTGACTCAGTTGTTGTCAACTATAAAGTAATGGTAGCTATATGATTATGAATGTCATTAAGTTCAGTTCTTGAGTCTTTTGAAAGGTTTTTCACAGGGACCTCTGTTTAAAAGGATGCATCTTCCAGGTCAAACAAACATTAGTATTCAGGGATTGTAACCTCTGTTAACTAAAGCCATGACTTTTAGAGTGGTCACAGATTCATATAGCCTGTGTCTCAATAAGGCTGCATACCTGTGGCACACACAAGGCCAGAGGTTTGTTTCATTCTCACCATTGTGTAACCCAACATGCCGACTCCATGTCAAAAGGTCTGTCGGCTACAGAGACGGCAGTCATAACTGGAAGCTCCTACACGGTCAAGAGGCCAAAGTCCGTGGGATTTGCCGCTATAGAACAAGCTCCCTCAGACACAAGATGTTTCTGATCACCAGTATTTCTAGTTTCAATACCTCAGCCTGTCTTGGGTGCGCTGACCTGAAGCATCGGGTGTCAAGACTAAAGAGCACTTTAAAATCTGTTTCCAGTGCTGTAAGTAGGACACAAATGGACATTTTCTCCAGATTAAAATGGCACAAGCCGAGTGGCAGCCAGGAGACCGGACCGAGGGAAGCAAATTCAGCGTCCTATAAAGATCAGAGGAATGGATCTGCCTTGGCAGCTACACCAACACGTGTACCTCAACCCTCCTCATCATCCGTAAGCTCAACCACATGCACAACCACACGCACAACCACGGGCTTTCCTGAAATTTCCTCTACCACAGCTCGGCATATTCAGGATCAAAGAGAAGCAAAAAGTAAGATTTCTGAGGGCCACAGCGCGAGAATGAGTGGACCAGATACCACCATGTCATCTATAACTAGACCAGGAGTACCTGTATCTCTTTCCAAAAGTTCTAAGTCATCCAAGCCGACCACTCCTCTCTTCCACCCGGGTTCGTTCGGCGTCAGCCTGGACGAGACGTATAATTACCTTGCACAGCATATCAATGCTTACTTTAGCAACTTTACAAAGACAGAAGAGAACAAGAAAGAGGTCCAAACTTGTACTGATCAGCCACCACCTTCCCTACCTGGCCAGAGCCACCCTAACAGTGAGCACATGCCTGTCCATGAGCCGGTGAAAGAGCCGGTGTCCTCTGCACCTCTCTCCGGGCCCGACCCTCCTTCGTGCTCCAAAAAAAGCCTCGGACATTACCTTGCCTCATCTGCACCTACAGTACAGGCCTTTGTGGGAAACTACCTTGTCCCCCTTGTCCCCAAGTTTAAGACGGAACCGAAAAGTGGACCACCAGAGGCAGACAAACCCGTCCCTAACGAGGACTCAAAGCAGAAGGAATCGGCTGAGATTAAAGAACAGAGAGCAGCAGAGGAAAAAGCCAGAAGACTGATGCTTCAAAGGGAAAAGGTAATGAGTGGCATACAAACATCTGATAAATGTTCCTATAAGCTTCATATTTAAAAGATGTTTGTTTATTTAATAACCATTTTAGTGTTCCTATAAACAAATCATTACAGTGCACCTTTCTGTGTGTAGAATGGGCATTAACAACCCACTGGTCCTTGATTATAACACCTTTTTTAACACCATCATGGTATGACAAAAGGAACAAAAGCCTACACTGTATGAATGTGGGTGTCTTTAGTTATGTGGATCTGCTGATAATGTCACAACATAAGTGCTGTCATTTTATTTGCATTTATGTTTGAATCCCTTTCTTTAGCACTCTCTTAGCTTTAGTACCAGTCAAGGTAAAGATAGCACAGTCTATGTCTATACCACTGAACATGTTACTGAGAACAAATGCTATATTTAGATTTTATTGCTACATATTCTGATTACATTAGGCTATACTTTGCACAAACCTCTAAACACAACACCCACAAACTCAAGTTATATCTTGCATTTAAAGTTCATTTAAGTTATTTTTACGAGTATTTATGCTTTTTCTGTGACTGCTGCAATTCATATAAACACCCACAGAACAAGTAAATAGGCCTGTCTGAGATTAGTCAGGATTGTCACAGCCATTAAGACGGACAGATGAAATGAAAAGGGAGACTTGCTCTTAAGGTTCCATGCATGGGACGGCCTTGTGTGTACAGGTAGTGTTGTGTACAGGTAGTGCAGTGTACTGTGTGAGTGCTGTAGTTCATTACAACACCAGTGTTTCATTCCAGTTATCCAGTAGGTTTTGGATTATGATAAACTACACACAGATTTTGTAGTGAAAACGAAACAAAAATGTTGTACTGCATGCTGGTTCAACTAAGGTTACTTGGATAAGCAACAGAAGCTTCCGTCCTGTAGATCATCGCTCGGGTGAGCGTGGATAACCGAACACGAGCGCTGGTGCAAGCCCTGCACCGGGCGACGGACGTGCGTCTCTACATCAGCAGGGTGGAGGAGCTCAGCTGTCACCTGCTGGAGTTCCCCGAGACCAGACTGGTGGCCGTCAAGGTGAGTCACTACAGCAGCTCACGGGGACATGAAGGTGATGTGATGGAGCGCATTGTGAGAAGTATTCATTCATCTGAGTATTAATTTATCTAATAATTTACATGTGTATATGCTAACTATGAATATTGTTAGGCCTGCTGTTTATAGCCATGGGTCTGGAATTGGTTTCATAATTGGCAGTTTTCTGCTGGTTGTATTACGGTGTGGACCCCAGTTCTGTATGTTAAGAGAATGACTTTGTAGTGTGCTGTATGTGTCACAAGTGGGCATTATAACTCCTTATAACTGAAGAAGCTTTGTTGTAAATCTTAAAAATTGGACACATGACAGCCATTAACTGGGCTTTATCATCAGTAAAGGCTGGTTTCAAATCCTTCGCACCATAAATCCGTTGTTTTATTTCTAGTGAGCATGGTGGTGCTACACTTGGGTGTTTGTTATTGGTTTTCAGATACATCTCAAACGGCAGCTAAGCCGCCCCCCTGTTACATGTGCTGCTGCTATAGCCCACGTAACTACTGCTACTGTAAGAGGTGCTGTAAGGGCCTGTTAACATGGCGTTTGTTTAAAAGAATATACTGTATACAACCCCTGGCAAAAAGTGTGGAATCACTAGTCTGGGATGAGCACTCATTCAGACATTTTATTCTGTAGAACAAACTCAGATCAAAAACATGTTGCACTTTGGAATGACCTTATTATTGTATCATGATCATGTTGGCTTTCAGAAACACTAAAATAAAAAAAACATTGTGGAAACAAAGTAAAAATGTTACTTTTATTGAGCAAGCACAGGGAAAAAAAATATATAGAATCACTCAATTCGGAGGAAAAAAATATGGAATCGTGAAAAACAGATAAACAAAAAAACATTCAAAATACATCACTAGTATTTTTAGTATTAGTTGTACCACCTTTGGCTTTTATAACGGCTTGCAGTCTCTGAGGCACCTGGACTTGAGTGACAAACAGTATTCATCAATTTGGTGCCAACTCTCTTTGATAGCAGTTGCCAGATCAGTGTTGCAGGTCGGAGTCTTCTTGTGGACCATTTTGTTCATTTTCCACCACAGGTTTTCAATTGGGTTGAGATCTGGACTCAGATCCTGACATCGACTGAGTGTGTCATTCTCCAAGGAATGCCTTCACTGTTTTTGCCCTATGGCACGATGCATTGTCATCTTGGAAAATTATTTCATCATCTCCAAACATCTGTTCAATTGAAGGGATGAGAAAAATGTACACTTGTGCATTGATGGAATTAACCACAGTGCAGCCCCATATCATCAAGGACTGTGGAAATCTGGTTGTTTTCTTCAGGCAGTCCTCTTTATAAATCTCACTGGAACGGCACCAAACAAAAGTTCCAGCATCATCACCTTGTACAATGCAGATTCTTGACTCATCACTGAAGATAACTTTCATCCAGTCATCCACAGTCCATATTACCTCTCCTTAGCCCATTGCAGTCTTGTTCTTTTCTGTTTAGGTGTCAATGATGGTTTTCTTTTAGCTTGCCTGTATTTAAATCCCGTTTCCTTTAGGCGATTACGGTTCGGTCACATACATTGGCTTCAACTTCCTCCCATTTATGCTTCATCTGTTTAGTTGTAGTTTTTCGGTTTTCAAGACAAATGGCCTTAAGTTCTTTGCCTTGACGCTTGGAGGTCTTTCTTGGTCTACCAGTACGCTTGGCTTTAACAACCATTCCACGCTGTTTGTATTCTGTCCATATCTTAGATACAACTGTCTGAACAGCCCACATCTTTAGCAACCATGTGTGAAGAGTTACCTTCTTCAAGATGTTTCACAACCCTCTCTTTTGTTTCAAGAGACAGTTCTCTTGTTGGAGTCATGGTTCTTGTCACTCCACTTCGTCCAGCAGTCCTCCAAGGTGTCATGACTGCAGGTGTTTTTAACTGCAGACTAACGAGCAGATCCAATCTGAGGCAGGTGTCCATTTAGGGGAAGGAAGTTGACTGGGTGTGTCCTTATTTTCTACCTCCAATTTGAGTGATTCCATTTTTTTTCCCTGTGCTTGCACAATAAAAGTAACATTTACTTTGTTTACACAATGGTTTTTTTTATTTCTTTTAGTGTTTCTGAAAGCCAACAAGTTGCACTTTGGAATGACCTTATTATTGTATCATGTTTTTAATCTGAGTTTTTTCTACAGAATTAAATGTCTGGATGAGTGCTCATCCCAGACTGGTGATTCTACACTTTTTGCCAGGGGTTGTACTTGAAAAGGTTGTATTTAAGGTCAAGGTAATTAATTCAAGCCTTATTTTTTTATGATGATAATTTGTATTACTGACCCACATACAGACATGTAGCCTATAACTAGGATGTGTTTTTATAGTTCGTTTTTAAGAAGTGTCCTTGGCTTTGTGCCCACCAGGAGAAGGTGATTCCCAGCCTGCTGCGTCTACGGCAGGCCAGCGATCCGTCACTGAAGGGTGCGGTCAGAGAGGCCCTCGCCCTGGTAGGCTACGTTGATCCGGTGAAGAACAGAGGAATACGCATTCTGTCCATTGACGGAGGTGGTACGAGGTATCGTGGAACCTCTGCGTTCTGCACTAGGACCATGGGGCCTCCTCCCGCCACTGAGTTTCTCACGGTGCTCTTTGTGTGTGTGTGCTCGTTTGCTTTCAGAGGACTGGTGGCCCTTCAAACTCTACAGAAGCTGGAAGAGCTGTCGGGGAAGTCGGTTTATCAGCTCTTTGATTACATTTGTGGGGTGAGCACAGGTACGATTGAGTCTCTGTGCTTGTGTGAAACTCCTGCAGCATCTCGGCACAAGATCGTGTTTCCATCGAGCATGACATGCAGACAAGCAATTAGTCGAGCATGATTACCACATACTCGTAAATGAATATAGTGTAGCTAAGTGGTGTAACTGTATATGGCCACTGCAGTACAGGCCTTGCTGTAAATCAGATTATATTTTATTTCCAGTGATAGCTTATGTAAATGTAAGTTACATTATCTACGGGGAAATGTTAAAAAGGAATTTATGATAACTATTATGACAAGAGGAAATGAAGGCCAAACCAATGCATTGTTTTAAAAAAACTAACTTTACTGAAATGTGTGATGAGTGTTCATGTGTTCTAGCAGTGCCTCATATGGCCACCTGGGGGCACTGTTATATTAGCGTTAACTCTACTTTCTCAAACTATTTCCTGTTCCTGGTCTTATGCTCTGAAATGAAGCATAATATAATGTTCTTGTTGCAACAGCAGGATCTAAAGTCTATTTTCGTAGCACAAAGTCCCATCCCAAACTCAGCACCTACTTTTCCAAAATCACAGATGCTGCCAAAATCCATATAATCCCCTATGAGAGTATAGGATAGGGATATTTGAGGGGTACCAGTCGTACCAGACTGGCGCTGCTCTGGTGTCATGGTGTGTGTGGGTGTGACAGAGGGCCACAGTTGTGGTGTGTGTGTGTGTGTGTGTGTGTGTGTGAGAGAGGGGGGGGGGGGGGGTCACAGTCAGTCAGTGTGTGTGTGTGTGTGTGTGTGTGTGTGTGTGTGTGTGTAAGGGACATGGTCCTGGTGTGTGTGGGTGTAAGAGAGGGACACAGTAAATTACCTAAACCTGCTGGAAATATGTGAGCATAGTCATTTGTGAAACATAAATAGATCATATGTCTACAATTTGTATGATCACCATTCCTAAGTTTCATTCCTAAGTCCATTACTAAAATTGGTCAGAACCCTGAGTACTCAGATCCCTGGTTACTAAGTAGGCAGCTGTAGAGAGAAATTGGATTTTTCGTTTAAAAAAGGTGGCAAGACATTTTTAGCCTAATCTTGTCATGTGGGCTGCATGCTGAGTTGATGTATTTGTGCTTCTCCGCAGGTGCGATATTGGCCTTCATGCTGGGTGTGTATCGTACCCCTCTGAACGAGTGTGAGGAGCTGTACAGGAAGCTGGGCTCTGACATCTTCAAGCAGAACGTCATCGTGGGTACTGTGAAGATGGGCTGGAGCCACGCCTTTTACGACACGGAGGTCTGGGAGACGGTGCTCAAGTGAGTACAAACGTCCAGTCACGTTTGCCTGATCTACATTCATTAGTACAGGGGATTCATCTCTGAATAGTGGAGTATTTAAACATTTGTTGAACATTGCAGTTAGATCACACACTCATTGTTATTTAACTCAAAGCTAACACACTCCCTCATTTTCCAACAGGGAAAAATTGGGCTCTGACCTTATGGTTGAAACCTCTAGAAACCCTGACTGCCCTAAGGTGGGTGTATGAGAGAGTTACTTCTACATATCGTGACCTCTGATCCTGAGTAAAAAATGTGACACTTCATTGGCACCTGTAATCAGTCTTCGTACCCTCGCCACCAGGTGGCAGCAGTGAGCACAGTGGTGAATAAGGGACCGCCATTAAAGGCGTACGTCTTCAGGAACTACAGCTTGCCCCCGGGTGTGCGCTCCCACTACCCAGGTAGCTGCAGACACAAGGTCTGGGAGGCCGTCCGAGCTTCCACTGCTGCTCCTGGCTACTTTCAAGAGTTCACGCTAGGCACCAACCTTCACCAGGTAAAGCCGCATATCCCACAAGCCTCACTCACCTTCACCGAAGCCAAATCGCACTAAAACACCAGGAACCTTTTAAAGGATGGACATTTATAAGCATCTGCTGCCTGTTGAGCTTTAATGGTTGTAATCCAGTGGGGTGCCATATTGCTGTGTCAGCATCTGCAAAAAGCTCCAGCTGACGTATTACTGAATATGGAAGACCGACATTGACAGATGGCTACCATGAATGAACCAAGCAGACCTCATATGCACCATCATTAGCACTACCTCCAGTTCTAGATTATATAAGAAACTGGGGTTGGTTCACGTTTAGGTTCACTATTTTTCACTTGCCACTGCTCTCCGTCTTCCCTCTGGACAGACATGCAGTACAGCACAACCTTCATTACAGTTTCGGCCCGCTGATGTTTACGTCTACTGCTTATTCAAAACATGTTCTGAATAAACATAAGGTACATGAAGGTAACAGTCTGGCACTCTGAAATCAGTGTTTGGCTACTGGTTATACATAAATCAAGGTGACAGTCTGTGCGCAGTTCAGTGCTTTGATCTAGACCCGTTACTCCCACATACAGGGTGTTTTTGTTATTAAAGAAACAAGTAAGTTTATTTAACTCTTGGTTATGCCTTTATTTAAAGCTTGGTCAACATGCGTTTCTTTAAAGTGTGGTTATCATGCGATCTTTATATGTTTTTCACTCCTCTTCGTAAACAGAAAATGGCCCTGCTATGTTTCCTGCTGCATTTCCTTTTCCTACATTTCCTGCTACATTTCCTTTTCCTACTTTTTCTGCTAGGTTTCCTTTTCCTATGTTTCCTGCTACATTTCCTTTTCCTACGTTCGTTTCCTGCTACGTTTTCTTTTCCTATGTTTCCTGCTACATTTCCTTTTCCGACGTTTCCTGCTACATTTCCTTTTCCTATGTTTCCTGCTACGTTTCCTTTTCCTATGTTTCCTGCTACGTTTCCTTTTCCTACGTTTCCTGCTACATTTCTTTTTCCTATGTTTCCTGCTACATTTCCTTTTCCTATGTTTCCTGCTACGTTTCCTTTTCCTACGTTTCCTGCTATGTTTCCTTTTCCTACGTTTCCTGCTACATTTCCTTTTCCTATGTTTCCTGCTACATTTCCTTTTCCTATGTTTCCTGCTACGTTTCCTTTTCCTATGTTTCCTGCAACGTTTCCTTTTCCACCATGTCTTGCTCTCAAATTGAAACATCATGGAGCAGGTGCTGTAGCAGAGCTCCGTGATTTAATTTAAGCACGCGGGACTGTTGGGGAGGAATGAAAGAGAATGGCTGATGGATCCCTGCAGAGCTGGGATTTCCTTCTGGTACGCCATTAAAGACCCTCATTATATACACACACACATAAACACTGAGAAATAAGGATGCGTATGGCATTTATCTCATCAATTTCGAAGTGCCACAGTTGCAATCAAAAAGCAAAACAAGCTACATTTCTACATTTTAAAACAAAAGTATCAGCTTTACTCAAATGCAGGAATAGAGAGGAACATGCTTCAGTATGTACCACAAATGTGCTTAAATGTTAGCAGAGAAATAAATAAATGCATTTATTTATGCCGTATCGTTTGGGTTTTTGTCTTTGCGATACGTTTATGTACGACTTAAGTCACAGGTGTGTGTGCTATTCTAAAAATGTCTCTGAAAGCTTTTATGAACCTTTAATGCCAGTTACACATTTGGCCTAACATGCACACACGAGCCCAGGCCCACAATGCTGTTCCCCTCGTTCCTGGCTGGTCCTCCAGGTCTTTCAGGGTGTTCAGGCTGGCATGTCAGAAGCTCTCCAGCGCCACGTTCTTCCACGGCAGCTCGCTCTTAAACCCTCGGCTCAGCTCAGAGGTGTGGAACCTGCAGCGCTCCCTGCTGTTTCATGTACGCCGCCGTTAAAAAGACCCGGGCCTGCCTTCAGCATACTGACGCAGGAGTGGTTTCCAGACGGCGTCATCCTGCTATTTTTCCATTGACGCACACAGAAAAATCCACTTCCGTCCGTTCACACCACGATGAGCCTTTTGTCCTGTAGTCAGTGCCTGATCATTGCTGAAATAAATCACGCATTATTGTCAGCCATTCACCTCTATATGTGACTTTTAATCTGAATGCGAGAATCATGGCAATCATCTCTTTTGGTGATCGCTCTTCAAACAACTTAAGAAACCACAAACTGGCAAGTTGTCATCTTCCCAGCCAAGTAAGAATCATTTACATATGCAAGCGTGATGGTATAGCAGTCCAGAGGGAGGAGGTGGTGGGGAATACAAGAACATGGAGTCTTTTCAGCCGTTGCCATGGACTCTGTCAGAACGGCATGCAGGAATGGAGCCTGTTGGACTGTTTGTGTCCACCCTCAGACATCTGCTGAAAGACACGCTCACCCCGCACGCAGGACAGTACAGACACACGCTCACCCCGCACGCAGGACAGTACAGACACACGCTCACCCCGCACGCAGGACAGTACAGACACACGCTCACCCCGCACGCAGGACAGTACAGACACACGCTCACCCCGCACGCAGGACAGTACAGACACACGCTCACCCCACACGCAGGACAGTACAGACACAAAGACACGCTCATCCCGCACGCAGGACAGTACAGACGCAAAGACACATGCTCACCCCGCACGCAGGACAGTACAGACACAAAGGCACGCTCACCCCGCACGCAGGAAAGTACAGACACAAAGACACGCTCACCCCGCACGCAGGACAGTACAGACACACGCTCACCCCGCACGCAGGACAGTACAGACACACGCTCACCCCGCACGCAGGACAGTACAGACACACGCTCACCCCGCACGCAGGACAGTACAGACACACGCTCACCCCGCACGCAGGACAGTACAGACACACGCTCACCCCGCACGCAGGACAGTACAGACACACGCTCACCCCACACGCAGGACAGTACAGACACAAAGACACGCTCATCCCGCACGCAGGACAGTACAGACGCAAAGACACATGCTCACCCCGCACGCAGGACAGTACAGACACAAAGGCACGCTCACCCCGCACGCAGGAAAGTACAGACACAAAGGCACCCTCACCCCGCACGCAGGACAGTAGAGACGCAAAGGCACCCTCAAAGGCACCCTCACCTCGCACGCAGGACAGTACAGACGCAAAGACACATGCTCACCCCGCACGCAGGACAGTACAGACACAAAGGCACCCTCACCCCGCACGCAGGACAGTACAGACGCTAAGGCACCCTCACCCCACACGCAGGACAGTACAGACGCTAAGGCACCCTCACCCTACACGCAGGACAGTACAGACGCTAAGGCACCCTCACCCCGCACGCAGGACAGTACAGACGCTAAGGCACCCTCACCCCACACGCAGGACAGTAGAGACACAAAGGCACCCTCACCCCACACGCAGGACAGTACAGATGCTAAGGCACCCTCACCCCGCACGCAGGACAGTACAGACGCTAAGCCGCTTTTACATGCAGGACGGTACAGATATAAAGACACACTCACCCCACATGCAGGACAGTACAGACGCAAAAATACACTCACACTGCACCACAACCTGGGAGTGGAAACTTTAACCGTCTGAGACCTGTAGTGTTTCTTATTGTCTGCATGGTACAGAAACTATTCTATTAGTGTCATGTTGTCAGCACAGTACAGTAAATGGATGGGCAAAACAAGCGACTTTAACACTGATGGACACAAGACCAGGGCAGTAGATTGGATGAAGGGCAGTAGAAATGAAAATCTGAATTCAGTTCCACCTTTTTTTGAGTTGTGTGTTTAGTGCACTTACAGGAACTCTTTCCAGGCTCCGATGGTGCTGTTGTAAACTCAAATGTTTACAGTAAGACACACGGTGCAGTAAGATACACGGCAGGAAATACACAGACAGGCTGCAGACAGGCTGGAGAAGTAGACATGTTTATTGATTGTACTAAAGGCGGTTGTGGGGGGGTATACCATTTAACATAGATGGTTCATCTTACTTGCAAAATAGGAATAAAATGGTAATGCTCAAAGAAAAAAAAGCATTTTATTGTTTTAAGTTTAGCATATGGCATCTTTTGTATTCACATTATAATTTTGATTCAGCTGTTTTTGTGAGTTAATTAGCAACATTATGGTAGGAAGTGATTGTGTACCTTAAATTAAACCCATGATTATATATATTAACATAGCAATGTCAAAATAAGCTAGTGCAGATATTTCATATCAAACTGAAGGGTTCATGTGTGTTTGTGTGGTTAGTCCTCCTTGGTCTAGTTTCATTTCCTCTTCATATCCTAAGAGGAAGGTCTTCACTGTGTCCTGCCCAGATGGGACCTTCCTGTTTTATGATGGCAACTTGAACCTCATGTAAAGCTTCTGGCTTCCAAGGTCAAAGATCACGATGGTGAACTAGTCAGAGTAATTGTATAATGTGGCATAATGACCTCCTGCCCCAGCCAATCAAGGGAGTCATGGCTGCCCATAATCAAGTCATGGCTGTCAATCACACTGAAGCCTTCATGAATGAAAAGCATTTGTGCTTTATTGAATGGAAGATGTTTTAACAATTTCTCTGAATTTTGTTTGTCAATTTCATAACATCACCGAGGCCTGTATGTGTTGGGGCTTACAATTGGAGTATATATAATTCAGTACTGAAGCTAATCTCAAGTTCTTATTAATTCATGTATATTAATGGACCAGTAAGGTTTGGATCTAATGGTAAAGGATGATAAGAATCCAAGTGTACTTTATCTTCAAATATTTGTAAAATAGGATGGTGTGCAAATCATTTTACATGTAAGGAAATAAATATTTGTGTTCTGCCATTAAACTTTCATCTTGAACCAGCAGTAATCCGCACGCCCCAAAATAAACACTTTCCAAAAGCACTCCCCGGCTGATTTACCCAGCACTGTGGTCCACTGGATCAATACTGAGCAACTCCACCTAACTCAAATTTGAATAAAGACAGTCATGGTTAATGGTCAGTCCTCATGGTGCTAGAGTAGCTTAGCACATCATTGCATCATACTTATCGCTACCTGCCAGATATTCTTGATTCTTGCCAAGATATTCTTGATCCATAGACCTGAAGAAGAGTCCCTCTACTGATTGGTGTGAATGTTGACTGAGGTGAAATGCCTGCAGAGTTGGTGTGGGCTGGGGAAAGAACTCTGGACCATTTTGTGCTGTTATTATAGATCTTCAAACAGCTCTCTGCCCAGAGAGAAGAGAGAGCTTAAATGGTGAGATCACTTATAGGCATGTTGTTGTTGTTCACCACAATCTGTAATAACAACAAGTGGAAAAATAAATGCAAAAAGAAAACTGGAGGCTCGCGATGAGAATAGGTGAACATGTTTAGTCTGACAATGGCATTTCTAAAGTCAAAATCTACATCAGCATAGAGAATAAGAACATTTGGGTGATTAGAAGAAAAAAGATTACTGCGTTTTGTGAAGTTTGTGGCTGCATAGCTTCAGATCATGAGCACGAAGAGCTTGGACGTAAATACCGAGTTGTCTATAAGTAACCTTTTTTGTGTGTTCATTAAATAATCAAATACTATTGGAGAGTGCTGTGCCACTGGAGTGTCATTAGGTTCAGTTGGTCTTTTTCTCCTGTTTTTCTTTTTGTGAATAACCCATGAGAGGTAGTATTTACTGCAAGCCAAGTTTTACAGACCAAACCTGCCAAGAGTTTCAAACGGCAACTAGTTAACAAGTGGTTTCATTCTCATCAGTAACTGCGTCATTCCCATACACACCACACAAACAGGACTTCATAAAGCAGCCTGTGGTGCAGGTATTGACTCTAACCAGCCATTAAATGGGTCAGAATATACGTTTTGTATATTCGAGAAATTCCATGAAACGAACATTACTTTTATAAAGCTTTGTGTAAAACGTGGTTTGAAGATTAACCTTCAAATAAACTCTTCCTTATTTAGCTATTGTATTGCCATTCGTCATCTAGCCTCTTCTTGCCCCTGCCTGTTGAGAGTTGTACACACATTTGGGCTGTTGTGGACCACTCTGAGCTAACTGTGCTGAAATGGATCACTTAAACAGAACTACAATAGCCAGAACTTCATTGATCCCAAGGGACATTGCAGGGTATAATTTCAGGCACCTATTTATGTGAAAACTGCAGGAAGACCTGAGCTTTTAGGGGGTGATAGCTTCTGCACCAATGCGCAGGAGGACTGTGATAGGACCGTCATACACCTCGGTGTGTAATCATTACACCGTTAACAGCCGTGCAGCAGAATGAATGAAACGGTCGATTGCGTTAAGCATGGCTCTGTTGTTGAACTTGTCTTTTTATGTCAAGGTGGACGCCCCTTTCTCTTGGATAGAATACAGCAGTCTGATTTAGTAGCAGTGGTGTGAAAGCAGATGTAGAATGAGGCATTAAGGTAAGTAGGACAAGTAAGAGATCCAGAAAGAGGTCAGGCCATGTACCAGTGTAGAGAAGCAATTATTACACACAGAAAATACCCACGTGAAACAGATACGTCACCGCTAAGAGAAAATAAGAGGGCTTCATTCACATTTTGGAGGATGCCACATATTGAAACAGTGGGTTATAAGACCATCAAACTGAATCTGCTGTTAAACAAGCTATGAAACAAGTTTTGTCTGTCAAGCTACTGAGTACTGACAAGCTACTTAGTTTTTCTGGACATATGTATGTAATTTCACCACAGGACGTGTGTAATGTTTATATCCCATTCACAAGGGATAAGAAATGTTATAAATTAAAGAGGTGACCGTGTCTGCTCGATTAATGCAGTACCAACACAAAACATTCTTATGTAATACGTAGTTTTCTCTGGTCACAATATTTTAATCATATATTTAGGGCTATACCTAACCCTACCAGAAGTGTTGCTCCTTTTAGAAGACCCTTGGCAAGTAAATAAGTGTGATTAACATGCTTGACAACACGTTTTTTTATAGGCTCATAGGCTCAAATTTATTGACAACAGATATTGACAGCACAGGATAAAATGATTTCATTCTATTTAATTTCTGTATTCCATTTCATTTTGTAGTAGGTAGGTGGATTCTTTACTGACGTGGAGTATTCAGTTCTTATGACTGAATCACTTCCCTGTGCAAATCTAATCCTGTCCGAATAGGGTTTAAGACTGAATAACATGCTTGTTGAAATGGGTGTTAAAAATGTCATAGAATCTTTTTTATGAAGAACTGGTTTGTTCTCATCTTCACAGCAGTATTTTAATATACATTAAAGAGATTGTTGTTCTCAATCTGTTCGGTATCCTTACTGTTTAATCTTGACAATGTAAACACACCCACGGGCCACAGAGATGGTAACTTTTCCTCCAAACTTTCCCAAAAATGGCAACAAACTGATGGGCTTTGCAAACGTATGAATATGGTTCTCCTTCCAGGTCTACAAATTAACTTATTTTGTCAATTATTTCAGCAATATATTCATTGAGTAGGTTTCACAAGTTTAGTTATTAAGCACTCGGCCGCTTCAGTGAACGAAGAACATTAATCCAAAGTTAATCCAGCAAAAGGATTATACAAATTTGTAAACATGTTACCAATTCATGTAAGAGATGCAAATCAATATTTAGATAACTCTGAAAATTAATTTCTATACTAACATCTGTGACCTTGCTCAAGATCTTTCATTTCTGGCAGACATTTCTTGGGTAGTTGTCATGAAAAGTATTATGTCAGAAACTTCAAGTTTAATTGTATACATCAAGCCTGCACATGCGTGTGTGCATACAGATGTGCACGTATGACACATGTCTGACACGCCTGGTCCTGTATTGTAATACTATGATACTAGTATGTTAAATTAGTGTGTGTGTGTGTGTGTGTGTGTGTGTGTGTAATATCTTTGGCAATTACCTTCCCAAGGTGATAGACCTCAGGTCATAATAAGCTTCTTACATTCTTACGTAAAGCACTTTGAATTGCCAGTGTGTATGAAAGTTGATCTATAAATAAAGTTGCCTTGCCTTACTAGTTATATGGTGCTAAACAAGCATTAAGGTAATGTATGAAATATAGTAACACTTGTAGTCTTAGTTCCTGTTGGCTTGGTTATGTCTCACTGAGGAATTAGTTTTAGTATCATCGTGTTGTCACCCACAGACTGAGAGTGATTTTCAGAGGTGAGTTGGTTTCTGGTACCACCTGGGGTTCCCTGACGTTATTGCCTTGCCTGTACCCCCATCACACATCCCTTTTGAATTGTTGCAGTATTTTCTGTTCTGTTTTTAGAAAAATCCTCGAGGCACTGGCACATATTTGCAGTTCTGATGATTTAGAGTACCGTTGTCTTGTCTAGCAGCCGTCCTCTAGTGGAAGATTGATCTTAGGGTGGCGAGCTAACTCATTATGTCCTGCCTGAAGAGATGGGGCTAAAAGATGGGGTCTGAGATCCCCAGAGGCCCTCCTCCTTCTCCTCCAAACAGACGCTCAAAGTCCCCAGAAACCTTCAGACCCAGGGGGTCTCCCTCTGGCCTCACCCCACTAATGAGGGGCCCTTCCTGGCTGTTTGAAGCTGCCTGTACCTCCCCCATGACCCTGCCCTCTAGGTCCCCAGCTGTGTGCCTGTTTGAAGAGCGTACGGCTTTCTGTCTCCAGTTATGCATTGATGATATTCGATGGTTAATCAGTTTAATGCTAGTCTGGTGATACATTATAATTTTATACATGATATGTTTTTATATGAATTTGTATGCAATTTTAAAAACTTGAGGTTTGTTTTCATTTACAGCATAGCAAGCATGACCGATTTCTCATTTCTGACAGATACTTAGGATTTGAACATGTACTGTGTGCTTTAGATTAGATTCTCTAGAATATGCATTGAATAACAAATAGAATCGTCTGGAAAGTTTAAAATGTATTATTGACTTTACTGTGTGAATATTGCAGTGTCTGTCTGTCTCTGCCCGTGTTGACGGTTTTTCACTCCCAGCAGACATTCCTCAGTGAACATGATCTCTTGTGATGTATAAATGGATTGTGAAAACAGATGGCAAGACGTGTGTTGGAAAACACCTACATTCACCAGTCAACTCTCTTTTAGGATGGTGGCTTACTGATAAACAACCCAACAGCCCTGGCAATCCACGAATGTCAGTGCCTGTGGCCGGAGACCCCTCTGCAGTGCGTGGTATCTCTGGGAACAGGACGCTCCGAAGCTCCACTCAAAACCACCAGCACCTACACCAGCCTGAAGACCAAGCTCACCAACGTCATCAGCAGTGCTACGGACACAGAGGGTAGGGACATTGCATCCACTCAGCACACCGTGGATATGTAAGCAAGCTTACATTACAATCAGGATAATGTTACTGCTAGTAGTCAACTAAAGAGGGGTGTTCGCTGACCTATACTATATTGGGAAATGTATGAGCAATGTAGATGAAAATCTCATTGTTTGTTGTGTTTTACAATGATTATATTAATTCAAAATAATGGCAAAAAAGTATGGAATTAAAATTCTGCTGCATCCAATATTTAATTTAGTGATGGACAATTAGCTAGAGTGAATAACGGTGTGTGTGTGTGTGTGTGTGTGTGTGTGTGTGTGTGTGTTTGTGTGTGTGTGTGTGTGTGTGTGTGTGTGTGTAGAACGCCATTTAGGATTAAACTGTGCTCTGGTTTAATCATGGGGGATATTTATAAATCCGGGATTAACAATTCTCTAGCGTGGGATTATCCCTTATTGGTAAACAGAATGTTTTCGGTGAAGGGCTACACACACAGTCTATGAATGCGTTCGTCAGTACACATCTTATTAGCAGCAGAGGCCAGATTGTAAATAACTCAAATATTAAAGTAAAAGAGGTTGATATAGACGTGTGTGTATGTGTATATGTATGTATGCCTTTAAGACATGGCTACAGTACTGTCATAGATAATGGGACACCTGTAATGGGATTACTGAGCCCTGTAGCAAAATAAAGTGAGAGCCACTCTCAAGCTGTTTAAGTAGAATTCCCTCTTAGATCTTAGCACTGATAATGATATTAGATACATTCAACTTTATTGTCAATTGCTCAGTACACCCACAGGTAATATATAGTGTTGCATCCCTGATTGGGGCTCGTATGTCCTCACCTCTTTCTTCCTGGCGTTGCGGCCTGTCTCAGAGGTTCACACCATGCTGGACGCCCTGCTGCCCCCCCACACCTACTTCCGCTTCAACCCGTACGTGCCCGAGGACGTGGCCCTGGACGAGCGCCGGGGCGAGAGGCTGACCTGGCTACAGGCCCAGGGTCAGCGCTACCTGGAGCGCAACCACCAGAAGCTGACGCGGGCCGTACGCACGCTCACGCGGGACAAGAGCGCCACCCAGAGCCTGCTCCAGTGGCTCCGCCTCCGAATGCACATGTACGGTGGCCTGTAGGACGTTTCAGATCTGGAGGCGAGCATGTCTGTGGTTGGTAAAATTGCAAAAAAAAATGGCCCAGAATTTACAATTTGTTGATAACACGTTCTGATGATGGTTCTGCTCAGGTGGTCCATTGCTGTTCTGCAGGATTAAAGTAGTGCACTTGGCAAGAAATGCCCTACTCTAATGAGTGAACACTACATTCCTGAGCTTCCTAGGGCACTAGTGTCAGAATGACTGTCTTTAGGAGGGCAGGCAATGCTAATGATAGAGAAAATTATGACCCACAAATTGGAAAAACCACATACATTGTTTTACACTTTAACATCTATGCCATATTTTGTTTAAATGCACATTTTAGTTTTGTAACATGTTTTATGAATTTCAAAGTTTTAAATAATGGGGGGTGATTACAGAATCTGTCAGCTGAACTATCACCACTATCGATGTAATCCTGAAATAATAAACATGAAGTAAAAAACTAAAATAATAGACAAACACTAACTTTAACTTTAAATGAAGAATGTAAAAATAAACTGAAGTTTGCTTGTCTTCTAACTAAATACATATCAAGCATTCAGGGACACAAACTGTAAGCTGGGAGACGTTCGGCTACTTGGCTCCGTTTGTTTGAACACTCTAACACTGCAAATAAACCTAATATTCATTTGCATTATTGATAACAATGACGATGCTCACGTCTCCCTCACGTCTCCCTCATGTCTCAAGTAGGGAGACGTCTGAAAACACTTGTGATGCACGTGAGAAATACGTCTGTAATGGTTTTATTACCAACATCTACAGTGCACTGTTGATAAATGTCAGCAGTTTTTGTATGTGCAAATGAGTGTGAGATTTATTTTGACAACCCTATTGAACCATGAGCATTAGTACTGTGAGTGTGACGTTTCATCTGGAGAGTGCCAAGAAGTCACTTTGAATAGCGATTTCTGTTTTGATTTGGGTTTGTTTGCATAACCACAACAACCTCACATATAACATATTTACTCTTAAGGAGTTTGAATGAAATGTAATTTATTGTTCCCTGGTGTCTAACCTAGTCCAACAAGAGTCATATCTTATCTGGTTCTATTTTATGCATGTATGTAAAAAAAAAAACAAACACAAGCAAATAAATGAATTAACATGAATGTTTACATAGATATTTGAAAATTCAGTGATGACATTGTTTTATTGGATTGAGGCTCTTGAATCTCTTTTATTGAGGATTATATATTGTATTTCTCACATCAGATTGACCTGGAGATTCTGCATTTTCATATATCCTGATGTTGAAGGCTGTGTTTGCCATATAACATATAAGGGCAACATCGATAGACTCCTGAGATGAAGATGTTTAAGTGGATGTGTTGTTTTGAGAAGAAACAGGACAGAAATGCAAAGTGTTGCAGGTATTTGCAGTTTCAAGTGGCTAAGTCTAGATGCACATAAAGTGTTATTACAAGAAGGATTACATTAGTATTTCAAGTTTCAAGCTCTGTCAGAAAGATCTGGCACAAGTCAAATACTTGAACACAAACATATTAATATTTAATACTCAAATGCCTGTTGGTTTCAGTATGTACCTGTCTACATTTTGTCTAATGTCACTGCATTTCTGTGCTTGGTTTCTCATTGTTTCTAAACATCCTCTTGCATACTTCTGCTGTCTCCCTGTCTCCCTGTCCTGTGTGCTGACATGTTTGCTGTCATTTTCATGTGAGTCATACATGCTGCAGTAAGTGGAGTGGATGAGTGGGTGGGTGAGTGAGTGAGTAGGTGAGTGAATGAGTGGGTGAGTGAGTGAGTGAGTGAGTGAGTGAGTGAGTGAGTGAGTGAGTGAGTGAGTGAGTGAGTAAGTGAGTGAATGAGTGGGTGAGGGAGGGAGGGAGGGAGTGAGTGAGTGAGTGAGTGAGTGAGTGAGTGAGTGAGTGAGTGAGTGAGTGAGTGAGTGAGTGAGTGAGTGAGTGAGTGAGTGAGTGAGTAGGTGAGTGAATGAGTAGGTGAGGGAGTGAGTGAGTGAGTGAGTGAGTGAGTGAGTAGGTGAGTGAATGAGTAGGTGAGGGAGTGAGTGAGTGAGTGAGTAGGTGAGTGAATGAGTGGGTGAGGGAGTGAGTGAATGAGTGAGTGAGCGAGTGAATAGGTGAGCGAATGAGTAGGTGAGTGAGTGAGTGAGTGAGTGAGTAGGTGAGCGAATGAGTAGGTGAGTGAGTGAGTGAGTAGGTGAGTGAATGAGTGGGTGAGGGAGTGAGTGAGTGAGTGAGTAGGTGAGTGAATGAGTAGGTGAGTGAGTGAGTGAGTGAGTGAGTGAGTAGATGAGTGGGTGAGGGAGTGAGTGAGTGAGTGAGTGAGTAGATGAGTGGGTGAGGGAGTGAGTGAGTGAGTGAGTAGGTGAGTGAATGAGTGGGTGAGGGAGTGAGTGAGTGAGTGAGTAGGTGAGTGAATGAGTAGGTGAGTGAGTGAGTGAGTGAGTGAGTAGGTGAGTGAATGAGTAGGTGAGTGAGTGAGTGAGTGAGTGAGTAGGTGAGTGAATGAGTAGGTGAGGGAGTGAGTGGGTGAGTAGTTATTTATGGAGCATCTCTGAATAGGCTTTCCGATCGCTTGTATGTACACATGAAGTGTTACTTGTGCCAGATCATATTACATGTTTGAAATTGTACTCATTCCTTGCATTACCTCAATGTTCTAGTGTGAAGTTACATAGATGTTATTGCTGCTAACCTGCTGTGAAGAGAAAACTATGAAAACATTAAAGCCAAATTTCATTTTTGCAACCACATTGCTTTAGTCCTGCAACTAAGTGATCATGAAGAAAGATGATGTAAAATGAACCTTTCGACCCATCCCTGTTGTGTTTCAGTGTATAATTTAACGCAAGATTAACCCCAGATTTGCCAAGCAGATTTACAATTAAAGTAAATGTTGCAAGTTTCAGGTTGTTTGAATTGGATCTTGTCCTAAGGTTCTTTGTGCTTGTAAAGGGAGCCCAGGAAGAATCATTGTTGTCAAAGCAAAGGTTCTGTTGGGACTTTTTGACGTACCAATTCAAGGTGTCTTTATTGTCTGATTTGAGCTTGTTTGTGTGTGTGTGTGTGTGTGTGTGTGTGTGTGGTGAGTCTGCTTCTCTGTGTGCCTGGTCTCTCAGATGTGTGATGAACATATCTACAGGGACTCCTCCCACATTCTTAAAGCAGACTACAGTGCAAATGCACCTGTCTGTGTTGCAACAGAATCCTGGAAGCAGCTTTGCTCAACCATTTTACATACAAGAGCTGTCTGCTCTCGTTGAGGTTTGGGTCCAGATCCTCTGTGATGGTGACTGGAGTTTAGTATTTAATGGTCTAATGTGGGCTTCGTCCACCGCGGCTGGGCTCACATCTTCTATTAGCTTGTTAACACTTCAGACTACCAGTCAAGGTCAGTTATACCATCCTACCATCATGTCTGAGCTGGAAGAATAAAGGAGACAAGGGTGTCTCGGGTACCATTATATTACTGTTTGTGCTCACTGTGCACAATTCACCATGCACAAATACACAGCGTTTGGGAACAGGGCAAGACTGCGTAAGACATACAGCCAAAATGTTTTAAAACCAGCAGAAGGTCAATGCACTTACTAAAGCTGCAGTATGGAAGTCAGTTTTGGATTAGCTGCATGGCCAGATTTAAGCTAAACCGTAATGTTCTATAAAATAACTATATGACTTCAGTAGTACAGAAGGTAATGGCAAGACGTTGTACATAGGGTCTAGTCGTTTTATGTCTCCTTTTATGAAATTGTGCACATAGGTTCAGTTCTTATTACAGGGATAGCAGATGTGAGTTCAAAAACCATTCCTTTACGACGCACAAATAGGCAGTATATATCAGAACTTCGGATGTTACCAGCGCTTGGCTGGATCTCGGAAGCCCCACAGTCGTAACTGTGTTATCGGCGGTTTCAGATTGACCCAGTCAGTGTGGCATATTGCACAGAGCAGCAGTGACCACACGTTTCATTTAAAGACGGAATAATAAAACAGGACGGCTCGATGTCGAGGGGCCATATTGACTACAGACACATAATAACATCATCAGTTCAGGATGTCAAAGTAAGAGCGGCCCCTGAACCTGGTGCTGCTCCGACCGTGTGTGCAGTAGAGCCAGTGGCACGGCGCCTAACAGCTGAGGAGAAAACGCTGGGCTGGGGCTCCTTCTCCTCCGGCAGAGTCCATGGTTCTCTTCCAGGGAGTTCATGTGGGATTCAAGGCAAGCAAACACACCTTTTTGTTCCTTTTTTTTATGCCTCCCTTTCCTTTCTCCCCTCAGACATGTGGTGGGGTGGTTGATGGGTGTGCGTCTGCGTTCTCTGTGGGTTTGGCCTGCTGGGCTGTAGGGGGTTCCCCTGCCGCTTGACTGGGCACTGGTGCATTCTTACAGCAGGTCTCCATCTCCCGTCCTGAGCTGCTGAAGTACCTTTAGCTCTTTCAACAAGGCGCCCGATGTTCCCGTTCCTACTGTCAGGAGAGCCCTTTGAAACCAAAAACAAATTCCCAGCAGGAGTACCCAGAGTGAGAAAAATATGCTCAGATATATACTAACTCCACACTTGATGGTGGTAGTCTTGGCACTGAAGGGCTTGAAGGCAGTTTTTCCTAACTCAAGTGCATTTTAATTCTCACTGACTAGCTGTTATGTAACAATATCTGTCAAGAATTTTTTTCCATAATTTTACTTCCTGTTTTCAAAGTTTAATTGCTCCACAGGAAACTCATTTGTACCACCTTAGAATTTGATATGGAACTTCAAGACATCCAAATGCTTGCAAAATAAAAATAGTTTCTTGAGTCCTTTCACTTGTGTGTGTAATATATTGTGTTTGTGTGTTAAATCCAAATAACACCTAAATCATCAGCTTGAGTATCCCCTATTAGGCAATGATGTCCAGTGCTACTCTTTGTTTACTGGGTGTCTCAGCTGTTTGGGGGGAACAAATTGTCTTTTTGCTTAGCCATATTTCAACCTTCAGGAGACTTGTGTCACACCGTAGCTGTGAATTATGAACTCGGTTTCTTGTAAGCGCTGCATGGTTAAAGATTTGAAAAAATGCCAAGTTATCATCAAGTGACTATGAAGAGGGTTGTTACAATCCTTCCTATTTAGGTATATTCCTTCTCTCTTCTGTATTTCTTCAGCATCACTTGATTCCCTCTTCCCTGTGACGTCTACAGTGCTCTCTACCATAACCACAGCCTCCAGGAACCTCCACCAAACGGACTTATAAGTATATTGGTAACAAAAAAATTACTGTTTTAATTGGATCCACATAGCATGCAGACATGTCTGTAGGCAGTGTGAGATGAAAAGGAGCAACAATTAAAGCTCTTCTCTTTTGTCAGCTCTGGGGTGTATATGGACATGTGTCCCATGATCCCTTGCAGTTGATAATGGGTGTTGCCCGAGGCGTTGGTGGTGAAGCAGAAGGGCCAGAAGTGAGGGGTTCATAAAGATCATTGTCAAGAAATGCAGCGATGGTTGAAAGAGTGGGTCATGGGAACAGTGACAGCCTTGTGGGCTGCTGCCATACTCGGCTGGTCGGCTTGTGTCTGTCCTGATCAGCATGATTATTCCCCCCCCCCCCCCCCCCCCCCCCCCTTCCCCCACACTCCCTCCGGCCTTGATCATAATCTTTCATTTCTGTTATCACTTAGGCAGTGTAGAAGGTAATACATAGAAACAGTTTTCGTGAAGCTGCTGGTGTATGCAAATGAGAGCAGTGGAATTTATGGAGTATGGTTAAAACAAGTATTAAAAGAACAAAAGAAAAATTTAAAGAATTGTAGATTCAATATACATTTATACTTTTAGAAAGGAACACTCCTATTTACAGTACCACAGAATTAATACTGGAATGCACAATGAAGGGTTGGAAATTGTGTATTAAAAAATGAACACTGAGCTGAAAACAAGAAAACCAATAAGTGTTTGTACAGACACTGCCAGCACTTTATGCCGCTAGTGGAAGGTTAAATCAGACAATGATGAACCTGAATCAGCTGCTCTCCTTACAAAAGCAATGCTTTGCTACATCCACTATAAAGTTGCGGTTTAAGTGTGTGTGTGTGCGGGGGTGGGGTGGGTGGGGGGGGGGGGGGGGTGGTTGTGTGTGTATGTGGGTGTGTGTGTTTGCCTCACGCAGGGACAGCAGTCCCAGGGGGAGGGGGTTATTGGGGGGGGTTGGTAATATTCAACGCAGCATGCAAATTCATTTTAGTGTACATAATCCTTATGGCATCACACCTGGGTCCCATCTGGGACAGATAGGTACAAGCTCTCATTTCTTCTGCCAATGCGGACTGCTGCCACACAAGCACGGCCACCTTCCGTGTGTGTAGCGTGGCTGCAGTCCCTGTGTGCACGGAGCCTGCGCGGAGAAGTGCTGTGAGAGGAGGAGAGAGGAGGAGGAGAGAGGGGTACCCGTCAGCGGAGTTCAGTGATACCGGGAAGACGGTGGGAAGAGCAGCAGTAACATAAGAGGGCATCATCTCCGTCATTTAGTGGGTAAGTATACTGTGGCTTTCATTATTAGAGTCTGATTCGCTTGGTTAGTTCGGAGGTTTGGAGGGACTAGGTGCACAAATGCGCATTCTCTGGGATAATGTTTGATCTTGTGGTGTGTATATAAATGTAAATGGTGTGTGTGTTTTTTTTCCACGCATGTTATCTTGTTGTGTTTGATTTCGTTTACGGCCGTTATGTCGACGTCGTGGACACTTGAAGCCAATTTCAGAGTTCTTTGCTGAGGCGTTTAACGTCCGTTCAGTTGTCAGCCGCCTTGTTAGAGCCGCTCGTCTCTTGATTAATGTCATTAAACGCGTGAGAAGAAACACTGGCTGGTCTGACTAAATTAATATCTAGATATGGGAGAACTGTTGCGGTGTCCAGGACACAACTTCCGAGGACTTGGTGTAAGCCGTGCGAACATCTGCAGTGATATCTGATGAGCGCTCACGTGACGAAAACAGGTGCGCTCGAACATCTGTCGCGCGCGTCTGTCGCGCGCGTCAGGTGAACCTGGTCTGGGTTTGGGCGCGCGAGCTGACACACGCGGTAGTGTGTGCTGTCTTCATTTGTCCTGGACGCTCGCCATCGATTTCATATGCATATATCACGAAATAGAGATGTGCCGTGTGATGGATTAGATGTAAACACATTATTATTTATCTGTTTTACTGTAGTTCAATAGGTTAGTCTGTAATCTTTAGTCACAGTGACATGATTCATTGTAATGAATATATCAGCAGTTACAGTGATAATATGACTTCTCAATATAAATAATATCTTATGACAGAGTACATTAGACAGCTTGTTTGTTCCTGAAGAAAAAAAAAGTTTTTTTTATTTTAAATAAGGGTACATTTTTAACCCAACAACAGTGAATCACACATGAAGCCTTGCAGGTTAAATGGAAGATAATTATGTAAGCTAATCTATTTTGAACGGGTTTGATGGAAATATATACAATACATTGTAAATAAGGAAATGACAACAGATCTAAGAAAGACTATCACAATTCTCCCAGTGGATGTAAGAATACAGTTGGGAATACTGCTTTATATACCATTAGTATGATACTCAAATCTATCTATCTATCTATCTATCTATCTATCTATCTATCTATCTATCTATCTATCTATCTATCTATCTATATATATATATATATATATATATATATATATATATATATATATATATATATATATATATATATATATATATAAACTGAAAAGATATCAGCAGCCTTATAAGAAACATCAGTCTTGGTATTTTTTCCTCAGACATTAATTCTTCACCCAAACAATCACTCCTGTGGAAGGGGCATTCCTACCCTCCCCCACTAATCTTCTTGAGTCAGTGCTTCATTCATGTAGTGACCCTCCCACACAAACCCACACACCCACAAACACCCATCCACACACACCCCCAATCATCCCACGTCATGCCATTATTGTGTCAAATCACCCAATTAATACAGCGTATTTAAGGAGTGCCGTATTATCAGCTGTTGTCTCCTGGCTCTCAGCAGAGAAAGCCCTGCTTTTCCAACAGTTGCTGTGCATTCTTCAGACAGTAGTACCCCTAGTAACTTCAGACAGTAGTACCCCTGGTAACTTCAGACAGTAGTACCCCTAGTAACTTCAGACAGTAGTACCCCTAGTAACTTCAGACAGTAGTACCCCTAGTAACTTCAGACAGTAGTACCCCTGGTAACTTCAGACAGTAGTACCCCTGGTAACTTCAGACAGTAGTACCCCTGGTAACTTCAGACAGTAGTACCCCTAGTAACTTCAGACAGTAGTACCCCTGGTAACTTCAGACAGTAGTACCCCTGGTAACTTCAGACAGTAGTACCCCTAGTAACTTCAGACAGTAGTACCCCTAGTAACTTCAGACAGTAGTACCCCTGGTAACTTCAGACAGTAGTACCCCTGGTAACTTCAGACAGTAGTACCCCTGGTAACTTCAGACAGTAGTACCCCTAGTAACTTCAGACAGTAGTACCCCTGGTAACTTCAGACAGTAGTACCCCTGGTAACGTCAGACAGTAGTACCCCTGGTAACTTCAGACAGTAGTACCCCTGGTAACTTCAGACAGTAGTACCCCTGGTAACTTCAGACAGTAGTACCCCTAGTAACTTCAGACAGTAGTACCCCTGGTAACTTCAGACAGTAGTACCCCTGGTAACTTCAGACAGTAGTACCCCTGGTAACTTCAGCTGTCCAAAAGAAGGCAGACAGATTTACAAGCTGTAGAATTATGATATTTGGAATTTTAAAGAATTCTGCAGCTGAGTGGAGGGACCTACGTATTATTTTCAGTTCTAAAAAATGTAGGGGAACATAAAAATCCCCTATATGGTTCTATATAACCCTAAACATCCCATGTAGCCAGTGTTGTAATCCACCAGACTTGCAGATGGGCAGAATAACCAGAAAGGTTTGAGATGTTCTCTAAAGGCTTTGGCCTACATGTGTGTCAGATAACGTGTGTGAGCGAGTGAGCTATTGTTAGGAGACACGCCAGTCACGTGTGGTTTATGTTTCCAAGATGCAGACGGCACAGGCGTCACTGTGGCCGTGGGCTGGGAGATCGTACTCGCAGATGTGCCCCTAGAATGGCTTGCAGCCCATGGGAAAGAGCCGTGCTGTGGGAGGAAGACCCACTGTGGCAGCTGGTTATGAATGCTGCTTATTCTACAGTGTGGGCCGGTGAGGCACGCTAGCTGTTCTACTGCCAGGCTCAGCATCAGCGACGGGTCGTCTGCCAGCCTCTGCCTCTAGAACGTCTCCTCTTGAACAACGCACTCTCTCCAAGCACTCTAAAACTGCCGATATCTTATCCGAGTCCCTTGCGGAATCGATCCAGCCACAGAGAACGTTATGAGAGAAATGCAGGTGGAATTGGAGGTCTCTTCATGGCCTGTCTCACAGGTGATCTACTTTTAAAACACATTCTGGTTTAATTCTCTTTTTGCAACTTTGTATTGTTTGGACACAAATCAGTACACTAGCACCACTGTAATAGTGAAGCTACAATCCCCAAAGCACAGTTTTAAAATATAGATTCTCTTACAATATGATTAAAAGGTGTGATATGATAATGGAACTTTGTGTTATGACAATGTTGTTCACAGCAGACACACATACCTACATTCATAGTTATATATACATGACTTTCCACATGCACGTGTTCTATTTTCTGCACACACAGACTGCACACACAGACTGCACACACAGACTGGACTGGAATGTCTGTTGGTTCAACATAAGTGATGTCAAGCAGGCAGTTGTAATTGGGCACATCACACTTGGTTTGATGTGACGTCTAATGAGGATCGATGGCTTTCCTGAGAACCAAAACCCTTTGTTGCTGTTTACATCTTGCAATAAATTTACAGAGATAAATGTAGACTGATGGATCAGAATAGCACTAGTAAAAAGAGGGCTTAGATTAATTTTACTATTCAATCCCATTTTAATGCAGCACGGTTCAAAACATTAGTCACTTCTCTTGCTCCCAGAAGGTTCCTCATGGTTTACTGAATGCTCAACATACATGAATTCTATGTTTTTAATTTGACGTTGAGTTTTCATAAAAAAATAAAGACATGATAGTTTAGGATTGTTAGAAATTCAGTGACTTGCTCCTTGTTTTTGACCATTCAAAAAAATGACTTTTCCCGCAGGCTACTGGATAGCTTCATCTCTTTTGGCATGTTATTAAGACCTTGTGTCACTTGTAGAAATGTTATATTCTCAAAAAAGCCTCTTGATAGATTTGCCCGGGAGAGGAAGCTCTTCTCTTGAAGTGACATGTGACGGTAATCCTACAAGACACACACACCCCTCCATCCTGCCCCCCCCCCCCCCCCCCCCCCCCCCTCACGGCAGGCTGGCTGGTTAACTCTGCATGATGTTGGGGCTTGTATCAGACCAAAGCGCCACCCAGTCACGATTAAGCCCCATGTCTCATTTGATAGAATGAACCTCGCCATGAGGAGATGCATATTTCATAAGCTCTTGGCTGTTGGCTTGTCAACACAGAAATATCCTTCGCTGCCAGATTAAAAGACTGGGCAGAACATTTCAGGTCATGGTGTGTTGTGGCTATCTTTGTTAGTACCACCAGTAGTATTCGAGTTCAAAGGGTTATAGGTCTCTATGGAAGTTGCTAGCCACAAAACCAGAAGGGGTCTGGTGGCAGTTTGTGGAATATAAGAGAGGGAAGTAGTAGAGGACATAGAAACATAGGAATCATGTACTTCAACGGGACATTTGAATGGGTGGGCCGTGGGGAGGGGTGGACAAGGACAAAGGAGTCCTGTTTTCTCCGTCTTCTCTGGTGGACTGTTGTTCTCGCTGTTTTCTTGTGAAGAAGGGCCTGTACGGGAGGGGGAGAAGGCACAGAGATGCATCACAAAAGGGGCTGTGGTGTGTTTCTCCTCTAGGGCTTCTCAGGCTGCCTGGCTGCACTCTGGCCAACCTCTGGGTGACAGATGTTTGAGTAAAGATGGCCAGGGGATGAGGTCAGGGAGGCAAAGGCGTTCTTTACCCTCTTCATCACAATAGGAGGGAGAGAGAGACGGAGAGAGAGAGAGAGAGATTGTGAATGAGGATGGAGGTGCAGGGGAGAAAATGTGACAACTGAGTCTGTTGAGGAAAAAAACACAGAAGCTAGAAAAGTAAAGGAAGAAAGATGTTTTTTTTTTACATTTCAAGACAGACAGAAAGATATGAGAAGCAGCTGAGGGTCACCTTCAAGTCTCCTTACATTTTCATAAGCTTGACTGCAAACCCCTCCCCCTTCAGTTGTCTAATTGGTCAGTAAGTATATAAGACAGTTACTCCAGTTCTCAGGCAGGGGGTTTAAACAGCAGTAAGTAATGAAACCAAAATCTTGTCATATCTCAGAGAGCATGGTGCTATTTGCAGAGCTGGTCTGTACTGGAATAGGTTTTCAGTCCTACAATACACCTGTTAGATATTACTGGTCAATAAACCATTACAGAGGTCTGGCCCATATTCACAAAGCGTCTGAAAGGAGATGACCTTTTTCTGGGTCAGTCTGCTTCTATGGCCGTGATTAGTAAGAGCAGTGAGGTCGTGGGTGAACCTGCTTTAGGATCAGCACCAGTTTACCATCACTGCATTGTAAATATGAGCTGATGTGCTGTAGTACATTTTGTCTTACATGTATTGAATCATTTTTACATTTTTTTACAAAGCAGTGCATGCTCTTAATCACTATGTCACAAATCGAGTCTATTAATTTAAGTCGATTTTGATTGAACTACACGTACATGTGATTAGATGCAAAACATAATTAGATGCACTTGGGCAGATTTGGCCAAAGGACAGACTGAAGCAATGGGGAAGATCACAGATTACAGATGGTATGTGATAGCATGTGGTGAATATTGTGCAGCATCCAGTAGCAGTGAACATTACGTATAGTTCAGGTCGCTGAGCGTGAGTGCATGCTTGTTCACATGTAGCCTGCTGTATGTTCGCATGCATTTAGAAATGTGTGTGCGCGTCTTGGGCCGTCTTTGAAAGAGTGAGGGATTGTTAATCCTGTGGGGCTGATGGGTGGAATCTGCCTTCCGTTCACAGTAGTAGTGATAGGCTGTAGCCAATCGGCTTTCCCTTCTGTCTGCTCGAACACACTTCAGACACTGCCCTGAAAGCACAGGAACATCACACAGACTACAAAAAGACTAGGCAGGGACTGTTAGCATGAGATAAACTAACTAGTCATTTTATAATGATAAATTTTGTAACAATCTTTAAAAAATGAATGAAAATTACTGTTTCAACATGTTGCAGTATGCAGTACTGTTACAACAATACTGCTTTCTGTGCTGTTATCCTGTTTATCCTGGCCAGCTGTGTGGTATTTAAACGCATAATCCACCCCCACCCCCACCCCATAACCGTTCTCTCTGCTTGGAAATGATTAGAGAAGATTGAGGTCAAAAACCCATTAGAATCATAATATTAACACAGGACAAAAAATACCCTGTTCCTCATCCATCAACTACCAATCAGAGGAAAGAGATGAGGTCATGTGGAAAGAGACATTCAAACAGTCCAATCAGGGAGTGTGTCAGGACAATGAAGCTTAGGGAGGTGAGCTGGGAGCCTAATTCAGTCTGTCAGCTATGACAAATTCAGCTTTTTTGGCAACATGCGCTGAGAGCCATTTATACACTTGGCAGATGCATCCATTTTCCCTGATACTTGATCAGGCTTTCCTATTCAAATGCAGACTTTAGTTGTTGGGAGTGGAGCCGGAAGACTGGTCTTGGATTGCCATAAAACTTTTACTAACATATACAGTAATATGCTATGAAATCTAAAAATATTCTGTGGGATATTGTAATGCAGTTTTTCCCCTTTGCTGAGCTTAGACCAAAATCAAAGTGAATGATCCCCCTCCTCTCCATCCAACATATAAATAACACCACCCACAATATTTTCACTTCCTTCAAAGCGTAATATTGTGCACCTTAAAAGCGAAGTGAAGCTTTTAATGAAATGGAGAACACCAGAGCCTGAGAAACTGGCTCGGTTCCTTCTTCATTCACACGGCTTTGGCAGTCTTGTGCTTTCTGCACTGCTGAATTCAGTCTAAACCTCTTAGGCTAAATTCATTGTGGAGGTTCTCATTCTCATTTCGCTGTTTGCCTCACTATATCTGTTTTTAAACCCCAGGTCAGGTGACGTCTACATTTGTATTCCTGCACTGCAAATTTGTTTTTACAGTGCTGGTCGTGGCTTAGTTTGTTCATGTGTTTTTTGTTGTTGTTGCGATAATGCTGTTGAATTTCAAATATGTTTTTGTTTGAAAACTATTGTAGCTCATCACAGACCAGCAAGTCTTCCAGTTTTCATGTAAATTTTCCTGGCTAGCGTATAATCCTTTTCGAAATTTACAGTCTGTAACAGTCTGTATTTTTGAGTTATGCAAATAATGTGTAGCCACATTGTAATTTTGAAATCTCTTGTACCGTTAATCTAGATAACATACAGCTTTAGGTTTTATGGTTTTAAGCATGATTGCCTGTCTGTCATCCTCTGGCTGGAAATATCTACTTAGTTGTGAAACGTGGATGCAGTTGTTTGATTATCTGTCAGGCAATGCAGTTTATATATGTATACAGCCAGTGTGTGGGAGGACAAAATGCATGTGTGCATCTGTAACAATTTTGTGTAACTGTTGGGCTGTCATTCTTCTGCTCTTACCCATGAGCGGCTTTCTCCACCTTGTGTTTGATTTAAACATAGTGGAGGATTATGCTGAGGTACTCCTCCTGAGGTACTCCTCCTGAGTTACTCCTCCTTAGTTACTCATCCTAAGGTACTCCGCCTGAGTTACTCCTCCTGAGGTACTCCTCCTGAGTTACTCCTCCTGAGGTACTCATCCTGAGGTACTCCTCCTGAGTTACTCCTCCTTAGTTACTCCTCCTGAGGTACTCCTCCTGAGGTACTCCTCCTGAAGTACTCCTCCTGAGTTGCTCCTCCTGAGTTACTCCTCCTGAAATACTCCTCCTGAGTTACTCCTCCTGAGGTACTCCTTCTGAGTTACTCCTCTTGAGGTACTCCTCCTGAGGTACTCCTCCTGAGTTACTCCTCCTGAGTAACTCCAGGAGGGGACTTGATGCCTCTGGCTTATATTTGTAATGAGAACACCAAAGACCAGACGCTTGCACACAGTTAAACTCCTTTTATTAAAAGGGTAACACTTGACTTCTCACGCTGGTCTCTTTACGCACTGAGATGATGACCAAACCCTGAGGAGCAGACACAGGGGTAAACGTGAGACCAGTCCAATGGGTCGGGAGCAGTGAGACAATCCACCTAAACAAACAAACCAGACAGAGCAAAGTAAAAAATATAAATAATAGAATGCTTGGTATGCCGGAGCCGGACAACACCATAACAATACTTCACGTTGGCTAGGTGAGTGTGGTGGGTTTAAATGGGGAGGTGGACAGGTGAAGCTAATCAATAATCAGGGGATGCAGCTTTGGTAAGAACGCGATAGTTGGATGGATTATTGGTAGAGATTCTGGGTAGTGGAGTCCATGTTAGTCAGCGTGACAATAATCATATCTCTTTTTCATAATATGCCAGTTTGTCAGATGTCTTCGAACCGCATTGTAATTAGCTGTCAATGAGGGAGGCAGATTTGAAGGAACTAGATGGACCAAGACAGAAATATGGAATCGATTCAACACTTTCAAAGGCACATTTACAAATGTACCTGTCAGATCCAAATACCAACTTCATTTGCTTTCAGACATGACGTCACTCTTTCTGACAAGATATTGGGTAAGAAATATATATTTGAGTAGTTTAAAAGGACAGTGTTCTCCAGTATTGCCATAGCCTCATAAACATGATCCTTTGTGGCTGTGGTTACTCAAATAGAGAAACAGTCCTATATTCATTCAACAGTTGCATATTCAATATAAGCACATATTGGACTTGAGTGGTTATGGATCTGTGCACTACTGTTAAGACAATTGCACAACCTTATAAATTCTTACACTACATTTCCAGTTGAAATTTTACAGCTGTGTGGGTGTGTGTGTGTTACATGTATATGAGTCTTATTATTAAATGTTTTGTCCAGACAGATCATTTTCTAATGATCTTTTGTTAAAATAAGAATTTTAGTCCTGAAATCATATTTAATTGACAGAGCATTAGAACACTGCATGACATCTGTAATTAATATAATTTTTCAGTGCATATCCTTGACACTAAGGTAAGTAACTGGATTTGAGACTTTGTAATTCTATTTTTCAATTAGATGACAGCCAAGAGGCTAAAGTCCTGGAGGATGTATGCTAAATTCTTAGGCCTGTAGTTTGGCTTTTTGGATGAAATAAGGAAACGTGAATTCCAACTAAAAGAGACTATAATCCTGATGCTGCTCTTTGTGCTGCTCAGTTCTGTTCAGCTTTGATCACTCAAAAAACCATATAAATTTTAACATTATACCATCTTTTCCAGACGTGTGAAGGTCCCACACAGAGCTCTCAATGACTGTGGCTGCCCAAATTTACCTATATAGAAGTGAGAACTATGATGAGACGTAATGGATTATAAGTGTTCATAATTCACTTAAAACCACACACACAAACAAAGAAACAAAGCTCTTTTAGTAATAAGCAGTAAAAAGCTCTGAGTAATAAGCAGTGAAGCATTTGTGAAACTTTGAAACTCATGTACTCATGTACATGTCAGGTACATGCTGTGGATTCCAGGTAAAGCATAAACCCTTGTCAATGTAAGGTCCCTCGATTATCCCTGCGGTGTTTCCTTTGTTGAATCACACAGGCCTTTCTCTCTCAGGAGATTCTTTATATGGGACCAGGGGAAGTGGGGACCCTGCTACTATAGATCCAATTTGCTAGTATCTTCGCTGTGGGAAGGATGTGTTCATGCACACCCCTCTCAGTGTAACCAGAGATGGGCAGTTTTGTTATGTGGAAACATAAACCTTTACTTTCATGGATAAGCAGAACTCGAGTGCATATCTTCTCCAGTTTAGTAGCCCATAGATTTGTCCTGTGTGCCCACACAATGAACAAGAGTGGTAGTTATGACTCTAGCATCTAGATAAATGCCTTTTTATTTTAGAACTGCTCTTTGAGGTGAGTAATGAGTGATACTTGGTGGTGTTGTGGTACAGATGGTTTTAATATAGCGAGCAAGAGTCTTAACGCCTCAAAGGAAAGATTTGTTTTTGAATAATGAAAAGTACATTCTCTATCAAAACTGAGACAGTATACTGATTTTTATGCATTTGTTTATCACTGGAGACACAGTGAAATAACTCCTGGTTCAAAAACGTGGTTTCGTTAAACTATAAAGAGATGTGCCTGATTGGATTCTTCATGGGGGGAAAAATCCAATTAAGGTTTGGCGCCTGCAGTTAGACTAATCGTCAAGATTAGCCATTCCCCCAAACCCCTAAAATCAGACCTGTAACAGTGAGATAAATCTACTTCCGTAATCTCTCCATAAACCTTCCAGGACTTTCATGAACACAAACAGAAAATTCCTGCCCTTACTCTATCAAATAAACTGTCTGACCTAAATCCATCTCTGCCAGGAAGCTCCAAGCAGCATGGAAGATAATAACATCAGTAATAGACCTAGGTGAATTTGGACTGATCAGAAGGAATGTCTGAAAGGAGGGGGGGGGGTATTTCAAACTGGGTTGTGGCTGTTTTCTTCTGTAGGTGGTCAATAGAATAGACTTTAAATGAATACAAACCTAGCTGCTATAGATCTCCACTCCCACAGTTTTGCATTCTAGTCCAGTCTCTAATTACCATCGTGGCTTCATACGAGCATCAATTAAAGTATGAACTCATTTTGATCTACTGAAGTGTTAATGTTTCCAGTCATGTGGACTATTGGACCACCTTTTCTTATTCTGCATGTATCAAGTAAAGACGTTTTGCTGTTGGGCTTTGGACCCTGAGGTAAAAAAAGGTCCCAATTATCAACTGATTTGTGAGCCCAAGTTCAACAGTATGAAGTGTGAATCATTTTTGAATGACCCACTGAAAGTCCCGCTCCCCCACTTCCTACTCACGGCCGTCATGCCTTTGCTCACTCTCTGTTCTTTGAAAAGTGACTAGGATGACTGTCTTCTAGTGACCGTGGTCTGTATGTTTGGGCTGACGAGCCCTTTGGAGGAGACCAGACATTGTCTCCCACAGTCCAGACCTCTGGTACTGACCCCAGCCCACCATTTCCTGGCCCTATAACTTCAGTCTCTGCTGCTGCCCTTGCTACGTATGAACATTTCAAAGTGTCCACATGGAGAGAGCTGCCCTCTCACATGGTCTGTAGGCAGGAGCCTCTTTGATCCGATATTGAGTAGAATGGAAAATGGCGAAGCATATCAGTGGGGTTAGTGATTCAGAACAGAGGTTCCCTGTTTGTTTCCATGAAAGACAGACCCCAACAAAAATGTACAGAAAATGTAGAATGGTGCATTTCTTCTGGCTTTTTATGAATGAAAAGACCAACAAATGCATACCTTTTTAGTACCTTTTTAGAAATAAAATACATGTAAATGGAGCAGTGACCATTTAAATGATACTTTAATAACACAACTGGCAGGAACTGGCAACCTCTCATTTTGTTTCCCAGAGCAATTGTTGATTGTGAATGCATTCTTATATATTTAAATATATAATATTGAAAAAGAACTTGATCCAAACTCAGTGATAGAAATGTCCATTGAGTATGTGCTGTCAATTATCTGGTTAAAATCCTATAGCCTACATATCAGTATAATGTCTTATCTTTAGCTATATGAGTGGCTGATGACACTGAAAATCTTTATCTAGGTCGCTAGCATCTGTACTGTAAGCAGTTTAGATATGAGAATGTGTTGTTCTCTAGAAAGCTGTGCCAAAACAATATACATTTGCATTGTTTTGAAAGAAGATAATTCACAATACATCCTCTGAGGACCTTTGCATCATTTAGTTTTGACTGAGTTCTTGTTTCTTCCACACGTGCACTTTGTGCAATTGTATATTTCCATCAGAGAGGTTGCAAAATCCCCAAATGTACATAGTTCAGCTTTAAATGAAAACTGCTAGCAAATCCAGTTTGAGTCTCAGTTTCCAGTCCTCCATCTGGTATATGAAAAAGGGCAAAGCACTATGAGGATCCAGAAGAGAGTGGAACCCTCCCACAGAGGTGTATAAATCCAGGTTCAGAAAGTAAAAGTCCTCACCAGGATTTTGCTCAAGCTTGCTATTAGGCCCTTTTCACACTTCCGCATTTTTTCTTCCGGAAGCTCTCGTTGCAGGGTAAAGTTACTTCCGTTACACATTAAACAATGGCAGAGTCCAATAACAAGAGCTTTTGCAGTGCACCAGGGTGCTCGATCTCGAAGCAAAAACAGTCGTATCTCAGTTTCTACGGTTTTCCGGCTGACGACGAGCAGAAAAGAAAATGGGTTTGTGCAATTAGGAGGGATGAAGGGGAAAACTTTGTGATACGGAGTATCTTTGTGTGTAGCCAGCATTTCACTGCTGCAGGCGGCTAAAAGTTGGTGATGTTCCCTGTTACTGTTCCCAGTACTGTTACTGTTCCCGGTACTGTACTAGCCCCGGTTCGCTAGCTTCTAGCCCCGGTTCGCTAGCTTCTAGCCGTGATCCGATAGCTTCTAGCCGTGATCCGATAGCTTCTAGCCGTGATCCGATAGCTTCTAGCCCCTATCCGATAGCTTCTAGCCCCGATCCGATAGCTTCTAGCCCCGGTTCGATAGCTTCTAGCCCCGGTTCACTAGCTTCTAGCCGTGATCCGATAGCATCTAGCTAGAAAAGAGCAAGCTCTCGGCTGGCAGTACACCACGAACATCTACTAGTCGAGAGTTTGCTCTTTCAAATGCGGACAGCAACTGTTCCTCTGAAACGGCTCTGAAACTAGCTGTGATCCGCTAGCATCCAGCTCTGCTCGGTAGCATCCAGCTCTGACCATCACTTTGCTGTCGACTATATTGGACACTGAATAAACAATAACACGTAATAACTTGGTGTGTGTCATGAACTTTATTGATACTGATGTAAACCAAACAATCAATAGCTGACGTCCCTTGGCTTGCTAAAGCTGGGCGTACACTGTACGATATTTTAAATCATGTACTCAGCTCCATCTCAAACTACGACTAAATCGCAGGGAGAGTCCGCTCGTGGAGCTGCTTCAACAGTGTGATACTCTCACGAGGAGCGATTTGAATTTCAAACATGTTTGATATTCTTGCGACGCTGCGATTTCTGATCGGGAGCTGGTCGTGAGGTGTGAATCACTCCTCGTTTACCTGTGTAAACGATACAATGCACGACACGCGATTGAGCCGAAACTCAGCCCGATCGCAAAAATAGTCGCACGAGTGAAAAATCGGCTGAAAATGGGCCAAAAATCGCACAGCTTAACCTAGCTAGATATTGTTAACTAAAGCTGTCAGTATAATATGTAATATTATAATATATAACATAATAATATGGACTGTTTTACCACTCCGTAGGATGACTAATGGAACCAGCTATACCTTAAATAATAGTTAGTTACCTAGCTAGTGCTAGCTGGTGTTAGCTTACCCTGGTATAAGTGAATAAATTATTCTACAAACAATTTGTAGCCTCTATTTAACTTGGAACCGTTCGTTGTTGAATGTTCTCCAACGATACTGGAAACGTATTTAAAATTCAGTCTCGGCAGCGACGACAGGGATGAAGTAAACACACGCTCCATGCTGAGGTGAATTGACAACAACTATCTTCTGCGAGTACCGGAACTTGTTTTACCCGGCGGTGACGTATTTCCGTTTTGTTGTGAAAAGGGCCTATTAGTGCAATCCAGGTAAAAATTAGTTGAATCAACACAATCCAGGAAGCCTGAGCAAAATTCTGGTGAGGACTTTTACTTTCTGAACCTGGATTATACACTTCTGCCCTCCCAACCCTGCATTGGTACCAGGACCCAAAAAAACACTAACTCAAAAGTATTTAATAGTAAACTTTAAAATCACACTTTAAAGAGCATGTCTTAATGTGTGATCCTTGGCTTTATAGACTATTATCCTGAGTGGTTTTTAGAGCAGTAAAGGAAAGTAAACACTGCAGGCATTTTGCTTTTCACTCTTGGTTCAAAGACTTGGCTTCCCAGGATGTAACCTTTAGCAAAAGTTTAATGGTGCTGTAAATCTTATATGTATGCAAAGGTTCGGTTTGGGGCTAAGGAAATGGTGCCTGTTCTTAAGGAGACATGCTGTGCCCCACTTGTTTTACTGACAATAAAATATGGGTCTCGTTCAGAGTGTAGACCGTCAATACTATAACTACCGGAAAGCTAACTCCAGTTTTTGTTCCAAATTCAGATCCGTTGTTATCAATAGTGTGGACCATAAAATGTGTCAGATGAGACACATGAGAAGGATGACATCACCAAGACTTGAGTCATACAGTCATTCATATATTCATATTCATACGAGTATATTCATATAGACTTTGTATACTCTGTGTACTTGGTATATACTTGGTATACTTGGTAGCAATGCCCTCTTTCATGAAGGCTACAACTGTAAGAAAATTGTCAGTAAATGAAAAGGAAAAAAATCTTGAAACTAGAAAGTACAAAATTACTGACATATGGACACTCACTGATGTTAAGGACAGTACATTTGTTGTTGCACTCCATAATATCCAAGTTTTCCAAAGGTCAGATGTACTTTGTGCTGTTCCCCTCAATTACTTCAGCGTCTGCTGAAGCAGTATGACTTTGCTTCACAATAAATCTACACAGCAAAAAACCCCGGTGTTGGATTAACACCTACAGTGTTTTTATAAGTCCAGCTGGCCACAAATGAACACTCTAAGAGCTAATTAAACACTGGGCTTCTTGCTGTGTAAAATGCTACCCCCTCAAATTCGTGTTAATTACCAGGTAGGAGTCATATTTGAGCAGAAAAATTACCAGACATTGCAGGACTCTTCAGTATTGACGTTGGGAAACCATGCAGTATATAAAGAGAGATTCTTTTTCTGATCATTAATTCAAAGAAACTAATGCTATAGAAATGGTTTTAACTTCGTGGACCCAATACATCAGGAAAGCTACTGTACACCTTGTTGGTGTTATATGTTAATTCATGAGTATGTATTTAAAGGACCAATGTGTAATATTGACAACAAGAGTTAAAAATGCCCACTGCAGTCTAAATTCAAAATATTGGAGATAATTGAACTGGCCCCTCCTCCCCAAACTTGAGGCTCGTGGGAGTTGCTAGATCGAGGACACTCAAGCTACACTAACAAGTGCAAGACAAACGCAAAATTAAACTATAACAATGGCAAGAAATCACAGGTCCTACACTATAGTAGCCTTCTGCTCTTGTTGTGGCCATGAAGCCATGATTAACCTATTTAAGTGGCTACTTCCAAAATTTTGAATTTTGTGACTTTGCAAGTTCTTCCACTTAGAAATCGTGGATGGGAGACCTCTGTAATTGCAAACAAAGGCTACTCTTCATCATTCCATTTTCAGACTTGTCGAGGCAAAACTGAAAAGTGAATAACTGGAAACTCATTTCATTTTTCATCTGGTAGAATAAATGAATAGTCATGCCTCGACATGTCTGAAAATGGAAGTGATAAATGTTATGGTTCAGATGGTTCAACTTCTTGAAATGATGCTCCTTTCCAGTGGAATAAGAAGCCGTCGGCTTCGACTAAGTGTGACTGGGGCGATGCACGTTTCACACAAGCCCCACATTTCCACACTCCCATGAAATGGCCTGGCAACAATTTCATTTTGACTGTCTTTCCAGTAGCGGCTTCATAGAGGTCACACGCAGACTGTTGATACCTTGAACTTTTCCACACCGATCCTGAGTTTGGCCTCCCTGCGGTGGTCCATAAGGGTGAGCAGTTCTGAATCGCCTCACCTGACGTCTAGAACATCATCCGCTATAGGTTTCAGAGGTTTAATAGCCGTTTCCTTTGGTTATATCTCCAGGATGACAGAGACCCTGAATGTGAGCTAAGTAATCATGTTCTCCCCCAAGGTATCCAGAAGATGGTCACATGACTGCTTTCCTCATCAGTCTGCACTGACGCAATGCCGTGTCTTCCAGCTTGAAGAACTTGAGCCTTGGGAAGTTGGGGAGAACATGTTTGAAGGTGGGCATGATTTAGTGTGAATGCCAAGGGGCCTTACTGAGATGCTTTGGGTCGATACAATGGTGCAACTTGTCTGGTTTCTTAACAATGGGCTAATCCAATCAGAGGGTGCCGTCACTGGAGCACTGGATCTACCTGATAGCGGTTGAGTTGTGCTTTAACAGTGGCCTTCATAGCCATCAGGACATTTGCAGTGGCACATTGCATTGGCTTTATGAACTGGCATCTAAGTTGAAGTGCTCATCACCAAGTACTGAATCTTTGTGGCCGTGTAAAATGTCAGTATTACCCTCTGTAGTCAGGGGTAACAGAGCATTGCTGGAATTTGTGGCAAAGCATTTAAGTGGGCTGGGACTGTGAACTGGACAAGACCTAAGCTCACATGTGGACACCCGGAGGAAGGGCAGTTGGTCTGTCTCAACTATTCTGAGCTCTGAATTGTGTGATTTGCTATGCACAACACACACCACTGAAACGACCGAATGAGGGAATGAGTTGACAAGAACACAGCTTCAGTTTAGTGTTGCTTGAGAGTAATGGAGCTTTGGGTGCTAGTCTCAATTTGTCTTTGAAGCTCATCAACTTGCCGGCACTGTTGAAATTTATGGTGGATTAGGATCTTGACATATCATTTTTCGCTCTTTGCCTGAATACAGTCAAGTATAACTATGATCCCCATTTTTCATAAGGTAGCCTACCATCAATGGAAAATATAAAATATAGACCAAGTTCAGCCTTGGAGAACTGAGGCATTTTCAATGAACAAATGAAGGAAAATTGTTGTGACTAATGCATTTTCTGGATTCTTTTCTCTCCACAAACATGCGATGGCATTGCCTCTGTCTGGCATTATGCATAGGGACTTTATTCATATGTTTATGAAGTTGCAAATAATAGAGAGGGCAAATGTAAGAATGCTTCTTTAGCACGTATGTGACAGAATTTGACTGACGTGTTCACACCTCTTTCTATTGGGAAGGGTGAAGTCGTAGATTTTTGCATATGCTTTTACATTATAAAAGCCTTTACACTCATCAATTCATCAGTTACCTAATTACTAAAATGTGAAGCAAATCAAATTTTTGATGCCATGAAAAGGTAAAGCTCAACATTGCATTAACTCAGAAACAGATTTTCAGAAAAAAAAACACGTATATTATTAATCTAGATTGAACAAGCTGATTGTGACGGTGCAGACTTTCAACAAAAAGGGTTTATGAATGTAGCGCCTGGTTCCAATTTTCTAGTTAATCTGTTCCTTGTTTTCTGTAGAGTTCTCCTAAGCATGCAGTTGAGTTATGGGTGAGCTTTTCACACCCTCTTTGGATAGTTACGCCCCCTTGTTACCACTCCTGCCCTTCTAGCTTCTCAGCTGTTGACTGTCTTTGATGGTGATTAGTATGGTATATATACTTTGAGTGTTCACAGTCTGATCAGGGGTTGTTAGCTGAATGAGGATGTCTGTGACCTGTGTCCTGGTATAAGTCTGATTCTTTGTGCTTTTTATGAAGCATGTAGCTATGACTTTTCTTTGTGTTCTTTAGTAGTACCTTGTTTGTTTGTATTTGAATTCACGTCTTATAGTTTGTGTTGCTGTCTTCTGAGGGATAAATAATCTATAATGTCTGTGGAAGTATTCATTATGTTTTCTGAGAAGCTATGGATATAGGCCTTGTATGTCTGTTTGGATTTGGGGGTTTCTTAGAGTTTAGTTATCCTAGAGAAAGTCATGCTATTTGGGTCAGGTCTCTGAGAATATAGCCTTGTTTGGCCCATTTGTAGAGTTACCGTGTTGTGTGCCTCTACTTTATTCCTTCTCTAGTAGGTGTTCATTGTTGATGCATCTGTTAGGCATTCTCTCCCAGTTGTATTCCTGATCAATCTTACCCTTCACCCAATTTCTGACCAGTTGATTCAGTTAAGAGGTGTAGTCGGACAGTCCAAGGGTCAAAACCAGATCAGTATAGCAAAGGTGCATAACCAGAGTCAAAAACAGTCCAGATCAAAATTGCCGTAGATCAAAGCCAGACAATGGTACAAGAGGGTAAATTCAAAAGTGAAACGGACCAGATCTTGGTGCTTGGTGTGTTTCCTACAGGAGTTGGAACTGCTTTGCAAAAGTGAGGCAGAGACCAGGTTTATAAGGTGTGGTAATGTGAAAGAGGTGTACATGGTAATCAGGAGAGGATCTGGTTAGTGGATGTTGGGCATTCTGGGAGTTGGAGTCTGTGGAGCTGTGCTGCATGACACCGATACTAAGCTACTTTGTTTAATGTTTTCCCTTTTCAAAACTGACTGCCTTTCTCATTCAATAAAGAGTCTGAGTCCCTGTGGAGTTTGCTCATATTTGGTGGTATGCCAAATCAAATGACATTCAATTGCTAAATTTCCTTCGGGATTAATAAAGTATGTATCTATCTATCTATCTATCTATTGAAAACCTTAAAATAAACTACAGCATTATTGCATTCTGGATTTGCTCAGGACCAATCAGACTGTATGTTCAAAGTGAGTGTTTTCAGAGGCTTATGCTACAGTACAACCTAAAAATATTCAGTTCTACTAGATGGCTGTCTGGAATAAAGAGCACGTTTCCTCTTGAGCTTCAGTGCTGCCATGACACGGTGCCACCCGTATTAGCTCAAGTGAAAATGTACTCATGGAATCCAAATCATTACATCAGAAACCAGCTAAAGATGATGTGCAGATGTTTAGGTTGCTTGTTTTGTCCATGGACAGTCTATACATGCTAAAGTGAAAGTTTCTATGTTCTGTACATCAATTAGAAAGTTATTGTTAAGAAGCATTGCTGGAGACCTGCTGAATAACACTGCATTGTTCTATGATGGTGGAAATATGCACTCATCTGTTATGCAGTGTTTATTAAGCTGTAAATATCATGGGAACTAATTTAGGAATCACACTTCATAGTGTTCCCCTCAGAGGTGTTCACATAACATGATTTATCTAACTAAATTGTTTGGATTTGGTGCTGTGAAAGGCCATTACATTACTGGGAGCTTGAAGCTCGTTAAGTGGAGGAGCAGTGGGCCAGTTCAGTTGCTTGAAGTTTGATCCTGCTCTCTTGTCCATTTAGTGACATCCATTATCAAAATAAAATACAGTACTCGGTGATCACCAGGGGTCAAAGGATACCCTGAACCGTAACTGCAGTCCATCAGTGAGGAATTTATCTATAGCAGGAAATTAGTTCCATACTATGTAATTGAGTTTTAAGCAGATATGATAAAATCATACTTTGTGTTTTAATTCTCAGTTATGGAAAGCATGCCGATTAAATAATGACGGGCCCAAAATCAGCCCTTGTGGGACACCACGTGGTGCTTAGAGAGCCAAGTGCAACAAAATGATCATGGCAAAGTAAATGATCCAGTTACTACTTCAGTAAAATCTGTTGGCTGATTGTATGAAGGGCAGCACAGAGATATGGGCGACCCATGACGGGCAGGATACCTAGATCAGTCAAGCTCATGGCAAGATTCATTTCTGTATTGAATGTCATTTTTTGGTAACTGAACAGTTTTGTAGTTGTGTATGTCTGCCTTGCCTTTCAGTTTTTCTGCAATCTGTTTCACGCTTCGAAGTGAGAAGGTGGAGATCAGAGTAGGTTATCAGTAGGCTGCTTAAACATGGCCTGAAACAGTCTTGGCTTTCTGTGGAGAAATAGTGTTAATGCATTTAGTAAGTCCAGTTCTCAACTAAACCTCTGTGGTAAGATAATGCAATATGTATAAGAGACTATGACATTAAATTTATTTGAGATAACCAGGTTTTAGATTTGTCCTGGATTGATCCTGTGGTCTGATACATGCTCCTTAACATCAAAAGTTCAGTAGTCTGGCAAAAATGTTATTAAAAAATTTAAGTGGTGAAAGTGTTTTCCTTGAGTGTAATAACTTTTTTGTCAAGTCAGGCTCCATCAGAAAGGTTATTTGCATTTCATTGACATTTTTATATGATTAAATTTAACAGATGTATATTTTATACTATCAGTTTAACTGACTGCAGTCTAAATGAGTCTGTGACTGTCCTTGGTTGAGATGGCTGTTAAAAAGATCTCCTGCTGGTACCTGAGGACTGCTCTACTAAGAGTGTTATTCTACTCTATTGTACACTTGGCCCCACTGAAAGGAGAATATAGGGTGTGTCTGAACCCAGCATGGTTTAGGGTTACCGGACCCCCTCTTTCCTCTGTGCCATGGTCAGAGTCTTGTCTCAGCAACCCTCTCTCTTTCATATTCACTTCTGCATGGGACAATACTGCCATAAATCAGGCTTTGCACCACAACACCACAATGTAGGGGTGTGTCAGTAAAGAATTTACCATAAGAAAAGGGACTAGCACCATGCCTGCATGTCACTGTGTGGGGCTTCCCAGAAATCTCACCCATTAATACGCATTTTGACCCTTCAATTGATGGGTTTGGATAGGTATTGTATTTCTTGCCCCTTGACGATTGGCTCATTCTGACAGTTATTGTGTCTTGCTTTTGATGATTGGTCAGTGTAGACAGTTATTGTGCATTAAGAGGAAGCATGGTTTTAGTAAATCCCTGTGAGGTTACAGCGAGGCAGAAGGAGGAACGTCGTCACTGGCACTCACATTAAACTGAGAGTTGCTGGTGTCAACAGAGATTTGAAAGGCAAGCATTTCCACTGGCCAGGAAATTGCACTGAGTCTTTGGAGAAAAGACATGACATTTCCAAACTCTTCTACCAGAGCTTAAACAGCAAGCACGACTTGGTTAAAACGCTAAAGAGACGAGACGGGAGGACACATCCCCCTCACTGCAAAACTGGCAACTAGTTCAATCAATAGCTGCATGTTCCATAAGTGCTACTGTATTTCTGAAAAGGAGCACCTGCTCCTTCAGGCTGAAAGCTGGCAGCTGGGAGAGGAGGTGTCAGCCATTAACGAGAGTCTGTGGTAAAGGGAAGCACTCGAGATAACCTCACCATGTCAACCTCCACTATGTTAACCTCAAATGTCAACCTCAAACATGTCAACCTCCGCTATGTCAACATTTGGGCCAACGAGTGGTCTCGTACTAAACAAACAATTATTGAAAGATGTTTGAAAAAATGTAAACAATGACACAAGAGATCTTGGAGAAATACTTTTCACCGATCATGGCAGGGTGGGCCTGGAGTCTCCACTGATTACTCTCCTCACTCTTGTGCTAAGCATAAACTCAAAAAAACAAGAACTTTGTTCAATTAGCCTAATGTTTGATAGAATATTCCCCTTTCTTCTCATCTTCCCTAAGTGATCGGTTGAATAACAACTAGCTGGAGGTCATAGGACTCCAAACAGTGTAACTGAACAGGGCCACTCCATCTTTGACTTTCTTAGCAGGAACAGGATGTTGGGTCAGTCTTCCCCAGAAGGCAAATTCGTCTCTTCTATTCTTCTGATTTACTCTGGCACAGATGCCTTAGAAGCTTAATAATCTCATAAGAGAAATGAGATGGTCATATAAGGAGCTTGCACTTCATAAGGTCCTACAAAGAAACAGATGTTTGAGCCATCTTCTCCAAGTTATTGACTGGGCATTTGTGTTGAATATGGTAAAACGCTAATGTATTTGGATAACGTAGCACATAAGCTGTCGATTCAGACCTTTCCCACCTCCTAACTCAAAATCTCAGTGTGATTTATTTGTAATACCTGAGTCAGGGATTTGGCTAAGTTAGGGATTTGGCTAAGTTAGGGATTTGCTAACTTGGGCTTATGAATGAAGATCTTGGAACAGAGATGCCTTTCACTTTGCTCACTTTGGAGGTGGAGAAGAGAGATGGAGAGAGAGAGAGAGAGAGCTGAGCACCACTGATCACATGACTGCTATATGAGTGAGACTCTACCGTTGTGTGTTCAGGCCTGACCACAAGGCCATTCCAAAGTGCTCATCTTTTAAAGCATCCAGCTGGAGAGGGTTTATATTAAGAGAAAGAGAGAGAGAGAGAGAGAGAGAGAGAGAGAGAGAGAGAGAGAGAGAGAGACCTTCCTGCATGATATATTGACTTGTTAAGCTCAATTAATTTTTTTTTTATTGATGATATCAGGCATATTCATTCATACTATTCATAATAGCTCTGCGGAATGTAGTTAAATGGTATGTGGATATGTAGATTTTTTACAGAAAGGCTACTGTGGAGTAGGCTAAGGTCTTAAGGCCTGGATGCTAATAAGCAGTATTTAATGATATTTTGTGTGCTCAGTGGTATTGAATCCTGTAATGTTTAAGTGAAATGCAATGCTATTAAAACACTGCATGCTTTTATAATATATTGTAACTTTGTGCAATCAACCATTTATTGTAGATATTACTTTTTTCGCAGCTTGAGTTGAATAAAGAACATAAATCCTTTTCTCTAACATACATTTTAGCTTTTCAGAGAAATCCCATAGCGCAATAGTCCAGGCGCTGGCTCAGTGGGAGTTTGATCAATAGCGTGTGCTCTCTGGCTCCAAAAGGGACAGCACGGGGTGAACTGTGTGAGTGGACTGGCAGCCTCATTGTTCTAGAGGGAGTGGCTATTTTTATTCAGCACACAGCATTAAAAATGTGGAAAATCACTATGTTGGAGAAAGAAATGTCCTTTCCGTTAAAAAGAGGCATGCATCCTAATGGAAGAGAACTTATTTTACTGTTATTATCCCACACTTTGCAGTTATCTTAACAGCCAGCATTGCAACAGACTAATCGTTTAATTTAGGAAAAAAGCCCCTGTGTGCTCGGAAGCATTGTTGAAATAAATAAATGTGTGGATGAAATGGAGAATTCAATTATGTAGTCCAAATCATAAGCAGTTACCACACATTACCAGCAGTAGCTAAACGACATCATTCTTCCTACAGGTCTTACTACCTCAGAAAAGAGTCCCACTTATTTCTCCACAAGGAACAATTTAACAAGGAGCCTAACACTATTGCCAAGCTATTTAGATATCTTGTTCCAGGCTTCTCAAAATGGATAAATAGCAACCGAGGGGGAATCAATGTGACAATTCTAAAAATAGTTCATATTACACTACTGTCACTCTGCTGGCCCCCAGAACCAGCCATCCTGTAGCTGCAAGCAGCACTACTCTTGTGCAAGAGAAACAGAAGAAGGGCCCGTTACTATAGGTAGAGCTTGTGGAAATGGCTAATAAATTATAAATGGTGTTCAACACTGCTGCTTCATAGCAATTTCTCAGCGAAGAACCTTGAATTCAGCAGACGCGGTATATGATATGGCATCACCATTTATTTATGGGGTCCGCCTTTCATCATTCAGAGGAGATCAGTGTGGTCTTCTGAAGACTTGACCTCTCTTCCAGTTCCGCCCTTTATCTGTCATTGTCAGGGGAATAATGAGCAGATATAAGTTATAAATGCTGTTTAACTCAGTCTAACAGGAGAGTGGGACAGCAACACATCTGTCAATTGAGCAGAACACTTTCCTTAATCTATAATTAAACATCACAGAGCCTGCTTCCACTCTCACAGCACACACACACACACACACACACACGCACGCACGCGCACACACACACACACACACACAGTTTTGGCCGCCTGAGCACCCTGCAGTGTGGCTAGCCGTGTGCCACGATGCCTTGCGTGGGTGGTACCTGCAAAAAGTCTGTGCACTGTCACCTGGAGACTCCAGAAAGCTGCAAGACTCGCCATTTGTCCCCCTGAGTGCAGTGGGACATCAACTTTAACCCCCAAAGCCGCCCACAGGCCTCTGGTGCCTGAGTTGAGCAGATACAGATCAAGAACTCTGACTAGCCCGCCGTAGGTTGTGATCTAATTACCTGACTCCACATGGCCAGGTGGCAAAGCCGTGCTGGGATGGGTTGTAATTAGAGAATAAGAGGGCCCCTCTCGTTATCTTGAACCCACTGTCTGCTAGTGAACAGAACCAGAGACAGCTGGTCACATTTTTTGATCTGATTCACCTCACCACTCACCACCTCACATATTGTTACGTCTTTTTAACACACCTGCTAATTCACTGTTTTTTTTTTTTTATCCTACAAAAATGCATCCCATGATGCAACACTTACAATACAGGTTAGCATGGGCCAGAGAAAGACTTCAGATTACAGGCAATGAAAATGTCTGTCTGTATAATACATCAGCAAGATATTTTTCTCTTGGGAAATAATGGTAAACTTTAAATTATGATCTTTGTGTCTGGAAAAATATAGTTATTGGAAAAATGTTTCTAATATACATTCACCGGCCACTTTATTAGGTACACCTGTCCAACTGCTCATTAACGCAAATGTCAATCACATGGCAGCAACTCAATGCATGTAGGCATGTAGACATGGCCAAGACGATCTGCTGCAGTTCAAACCGAGCATCAGAATGGGGAAGAAAGGTGATTTAAGTGACTTTGAACGTGGTATAATTGTTGGTGCCAGACGGGCTGGTCTGAGTATTTCAGAAACTGCTGATCTACTGGGATTTTCACACACAAGCATCTACAGGGTTTACAGAGAATAGTCAGAAAAAGAGAAAATATCCAGTGAGCGGCAGTTCTGTGGGCACAAATGCCTTGTTGATGTCAGAGGTCAGAGGAGAATGGCCAGACTGGTTCAAGCTGATAGAACGGCAACATTAACTCAAATAACCAGTCGTTACAACCAAGGCATGCAGAAGAGCATCTCTGAACGCACAACACATCAAACCTTGAGGTGCATGGTCTATAGCAGCAGAAGACCACACCGGGTGCCACTCCTGTCAGCTAAGAACATGAAACTAAGGTCACAATTTGCACGGGGTCACCAAAATCGAACAATAGAAGATTGGAAAAACGTTGCCTGGTCTGATGAGTCTTGATTTCTGCTGCAACATTCGGATGGTAGGGTCAAAACTTGGCGTCAACAACATGAAAGCATGGATCCATCCTGCCTTGTATCAACGGTTCAGGCTGCTGGTGGTGGTGCAATGGTGTGTGGGATATTTTCCTGGCACACTTTGGGCCCATTAGTAACAACTGAGTATCGTGTCAACACCACAGCCTACCTGAGTATTGTTGAATCTATGCCACGAAGGATTAAGGCAGTTCTGAAGGCAAAAGGGGGTCCAACCCGGTACTAGCAAGGTGTACCTAATAAGGTGGCCAGTGAGTGTAAATAGCACATTCACTTAAAACACTTTCCAAGAGGAACAGTAAAGCAGTAAGCAGCAGTAGAAGAAGGTGACCCCCTGGTAACTATATATCACAGCACAGTCAGACACGTGATGCAACACTGTTAGTTAACTATCTCTTCACATGTCACATCTTGGCTCACAGCACTGTTGCCATGGGGGCTGCCAAGGAAACAGGTGGCATGGAAGCTGAACCCTTGACCTGGTTGTAGAATGTGGAGTGTGTGTGTGTGTGTGTGTGTGTGTGTGTGTGTGTGTGTGTGTGTGTGAGAGAGAGAGAGAGAGAGAGAGAGAGAGAGAGAGAGAGAGAGTGTGTGTGTGTGTTGAGGAAAGATATATGCCTCTGTGACAAAGTTACCACACACACACACACACACACACACAGAGTGGCATAGGGGAGGGGCATGCAGGCCATGCACTGCGGGACACATAGACGCTCTCTCTCTCTCTCTCTCTCTCTCTCTCTCTCTCTCTCTCTCTCTCTCTCTCTCACTCTTTCTTTCTGTCTCACACATGGATCCACATGACATGTGGAGGTGTAAGTGTATATAAGGTGTCTCCCTTGTGAGAGGCAGTGAGCTCTTCCGTGTTGCTCGTCCGTGGTCTCTCGGGTTGACAGGCATCGTGAGCTGCGTGGGCGTGATTCAGCAGACCTTGGTCTGAGAGAACGAGACTGGCCCGAGAGGCCAGGAGTAAACAGGTCTTGGGGTGCGTCCACAGGTGCTCGTTTTGTTCCATATGTGCATGCTCTTGCGTGTGTGGGCTCACGTGTACGGCCTCATGATCACACGTGTACAAGCCATTATCTGTGCTGTGAATAGATGGTTTGCCTTCATGCCATTGTTTTCGGGACCCACGCTCCCCTGTGGACAGTTGGGCGTCCTCACATAGTGCGAGAGGAGCTGCTTCTGCATGAGTGACTGCGACTCGTGGGATATTTACTAATGAAAGGTTCACAGATTTATGGAGTTATATGATCTGACAGAGCTGGAGGGAAGGATGTGTGTATCTGTGGGTGTGTATAAGTGTGTGGGGAGTGGTGTCTGAAAGAGAGAGAGAGAGAGAGAGAGAGAGAGAGAGAGAGAGAGGAGAGAGAGAGAGAGAGAGAGAGAGAGAGAGAGAGAGAGAGGAGAGAGAGAGAGAGAGAGAGAGAGAGAGAGAGAGAGAGAGAGGAGAGAGAGAGAGAGAGAGAGAGAGAGAGAGAGAGAGAGAGAGAGAGAGAGAGAGAGAGAGAGAGAGAGAGAGAGAGAGAGAGAGCTCAGTGCCCATGGTTCATCAATCCACAAGTACACTGCCCCTCACACTCTTGTTATACTTGATGCAGAGGGAGTGTTTGTGGGTCCCACTCGTCTCCCACAGGAGTCCTGGTTGGTGTGCTATCCCGTGTCTCACACAGCTGCCATACTGTGCTCCTGCTGCACTAATGGCAAATCCGCCATCAAGAGTGGGTCACCGGCGATGATGCGTACTCCGTTTGCGCACGCCTGCATAGACTGTGGGCACATACGCCTGCGTTTTGTTCGTGTCTCCATGTGGACACGCTGTCTAAAGACCAAAGCTCCAGCTTCCTGTTTGTCCTCTTTGCCCTGTCTTGCCCCGTCCTCTGGATCTTCCACTCTCAGCCCAACCGCCTTCATCTTCTCCCTCACTGCATCCATAAAGCCCTCGCCCTTCCTCTCCCATACGTCAACACCTTTATTCATATCCACTCGAGGACATGGGATCCTCAGATGATCAGATGTTTGTTTGCACGAGCGCTGTGACGTGTCGACAACCAGAGTTGTTTGACCTAAATGAAGGCTCTGGTCACGTCGCTAAGACTCGTTAAATCGTGCTGTTGTCAAATAGGCCTTTCAGTGGCTGTGGAGAACTGTGCAGACCTGCCTAATCACGCACGTCCAATATAGATCATTCTGTGTGCACTAATCTGTCATCCAACTCATGCGCGTGCATAAATGAGTACTTGGCTTGCTGCACAGAGGAATAATATTTATTTTAAAAATGTCAAATGAGTTGCATCAGTGGTGCAAAATTTAGCATGTATCTGCTGATTTCTGTAACTTCATCGTGGATTCTTGAGATGGTTTGACACATGATTTGAGTCCGGCATTTAGAATGTGAACCTCTAACTCACACTACACACTCATTACTGTGAAAATCTTTAAAATGCTACTCTATAAGACTGTGTCCATCTATTGATTTCAGCGTCATTCAGCGTCACCCGTGTATTCATCCCTGGGGCGTTGGTGATGTGTGTCCGTGTTTTGGGGCGTGGGTGACCCTGGTCCAAGACAGCACAGCCAGACGGGCGCGTACTCTTTGGCTTCCATCATTCTAATGGGGTGGAAAGGCTATAAACAGAACGGACTCAAACACAGCAGAACAGAGTAATGGCACAGAAGACCCAGGATATTAATCCTCTTTACTGTCCCATTTCCCGTTTACCACATAAATTAGTTGAGAATAAGATTCTACCCGTGTGCCAGACCTGGATCAAAGAGTGTGACCGGGTCCTTGTCCTGGTGCCATTCAGGACTGCTGTGGCATTACCATCTGAATGCACATCTCACATGTCCTGGCATGGCACCGAGTTTCTGTGGCATTGAGCTGCTTGTTTACTATCACATGAAAGGTTACGGGACCTACCTACGCAGCCACGTTAATCTGACCTTACTGATCTCAGTCTGTGTATGTCATAATATTTAACTGAGGTGTGCAGGCCTATTATACCTTATTCATGTTAACAAGTCATGCATCTGTTAAAGGAGAATAAATACAGTATGTTTTCTTGCCACTTTCCCTTTAAGTTTAGGATGAAATACAATACAGGCCGGCCCAGGCTCTTAACCCTGTAAAAGAGCAGGTTGTAGGGGGTCGACTCTAAAGACACAGACTCTCTCTCTGTTTCTCTCTCTCTCACTTTGATTTAATGGCTCAGATTCGGTAAATGGCCCACTCATAGCCATGGAAACCAGTTTGAACCCACTATTCTTCCAGTGTGTGCCTGCACATCTGTGTGTGTTAGTGAAGCAAAGAGAGGGTGAGTATAAGCTAGTGTTTAGATTTCAAAGTTAAAAAGGGACTTGGTTTGACCTCCCTGTTCTTTCTTTGTAATTGTAGTAGTAATTCAGTTAAATATCTGTTTTAGGACTCCTATATTCTCCAGGTTTTGTGTGTTAGGTCATCTGTTATGAGAACTGGATTAAAACTCACACTTTATCTTTTTTCTTGGCACCCCAGTGCATTATAACACATTTGATTTATAATCCTGATGAAAACGGGAATATTGATATTAACTCCCCACGTCCCTTTCAAATTAACCTACATTATGGAGCTTGCAGTCAAATTTAATAGCGTTTGTAAATTGAAGCCCTCATATAAATCCATGCAAAATAGGTTAATTGGTTAAGAGGTGGTGTAGTAGCGCATGTGTGACTGCCACTGCCCGTTAATAAACAAACTTGAAATAAACAGACATGTTTACTTAAAAGCTTCATTAAAAGGAATCCACCGAAACTAACAGAAGTCTGCCTTTGAGCAGACGTCTGGTGATTTCCAGAGGAGAACTATGAGCGATGGCCTCTAAATGGGTATTAGCTTTGTTTGCAAAAAAAGTTGTTTATATGCCATGACAACCAGACAACAGAAAAAACAGCAATGTGTGGTGGTGTGAGCAGAGCTGCTTTGTGTAAGCTGAGGGCTGAAAGTAAAGCTTGTGAGAGTTATGGCCCCATCCATAGGCCACTTGAGCACACTTGAGAGTATTCAAACTCTTGTTCTGTCTTTTAGCCAATCAGAAACCAGGTCCATTCATGAAGCTGAATAGGGACCCACCATAGGAGCCGCGCCTCTGACAGGAAAAATGGAGAGGACCCAGCCACACACACACAGACACCCACACACACACACACACACACACACACACACACACACACACACACACACACACACACACACACACATTCTCACACACACACACTCACACACACACACACACACACACACACACACACTAGAAAGTATGCATCGCACACAAGACATGCCATCCCAGTTCAATGCACGGTTGCACACAGTCCCCCCTCAGACACACTCTGATTTTGTGTCACTGTGTGGTGTCTGGCCTTGTGCCTTTCTCGGTGGGCGGGGTTAGACCTCAGGAGACGTGTCGTGGAGCACTCCCCATCTCCAGAGCTGGGCTCTCAGACCTGCTCACCTCAGCTCTCTAGTGAGGCCTCTCACTACTGCATACTGCTATCAATCATCTGCCCAAAACATCACAAACGCTTTCAGTGACTTTGCTGAATGAATGTTTCCTCATATAAAGAGCTGTCTAATGTTTAATGAGGCATGCTGTAAGTAAAGATTATCCTCGGGATCATTATGAACTCATTCAGAGTGTTTTGTTTGTTTGTTTTGTGTGGATAATTGTCCCCAGCTCTTGCTCCTCCAATTCCAAACCGCTGAAGTAGAATCCAGCAGATCTTACCAATGAACAAAGATGAGGAACACAAAGGGTTTAACTTCCCCTTCTTGGCTTAGCTGCTACAGCGGTGATGGTGTTCAGTACGTTTACACAGAGATATGTAATGCAGTATGCTGGCATTGTCCTTCTGTACAGGTCCGAGGTAATTTTTTTTATTAGTAGGAAGTTGGACGTCTACCTGTGGATCAGCATAAGGAGATATGAACCCAATTCCAGTCTGCCCGCTGCTTCTATGAAGCTGTACCGAACCTAAACTGGAAAAATAAAAAGGGGGGGAGAGAATAGTGAGTTGTGAGAAACAAGGTACCGGAATGTGGTTATCTAGAGCCCACTCTGTGTCTTAGGTGATGGACAATGCGCTTTGAACAGGATTCTGTTTCGGGTTTCTGCGCTCTTGTAAAGGGCCGTATTATCCTGAGCCGGGCGGGGAGAATAGAGGCACTTTCAAAGGGATATCGCCCTCCATTGTTGCTCTCTGCCACCACAGCTAAGGCACGTCAAAAGGCTTTTTCAAAACAGTCCTCTTAATGGGAGCAGTTATAGCAGAGAAGAGTTGGCAATAAACAGACTTCCCGTCCGGCTCATGTACAGGACTGAAAACGCTGTGACATCTGCTGGGTGCTCCCGTATGGGTTGGGTCTCACAATGGTGGCCAGCCCTGATGTTGTGTTGTGGCCCCGGGCAGGTCCTTTACTTATTAACTGGATTGTGACCTGTTGTTCACTTTCTCTCGTCTTCTCAAATCAGTGTTATAATGATGGGTTGGTCACTGGATGTAAGGTTATTTAGAACGACTTTGATTTTCATTTAAAAGGCATCTTATTTGTACTTGCCATGAGTTATTTGCACCTGCTTCTTAACTACAGATTTTATTTCTTGGCTATGCACTTTAATGAAGTAAAAACAAACACAGATTCCTGTGAAGTTTCTTGTGACTTGTTTTTTATTTATATATATTCATTATTTACTCATTTTCCATTAACCAAAAATATTGTTTTGGTGTGTTTGAAAAATGACAGTATGGGAGAAATAAATAAGTAAATATGCTAATGTAAAAACGTAAACGCGATTCTGCATAATAGAAGCAAATTTGTCTCATAAAACGTAGACAGGACTGGGATTCCGGTAGCATTCACATTATAGCAGGAAATGTTTAACCCCCATTGTGCCAAAACAAAAGATTGTTTTAATCCCGCGGTGAGCGCGCGGGAGGGTTGGAGTGTGTCGCGCGGCCCGTGAGCGTGCACGCTACTCGCCCTGTCGCGTGTGCGCGCAGCAGTGCCACTGTACGGAGAGGTCCGGTCCGTTACTGGAGTATGTTGCGTTAAGTGCTGGGACTGCAGAAAAGACGCGGAGGTAGGTTAATGTCGCACCGCTTAACAGTGAAACAGATACAAACTAGCCTGTCTGTTTGATAGTATTTTTATTCTTTTAGAGGCTGGAATTTAGATGGACTGTGCGGCAGACTCGTGTACCACAGCACCGTTTGAGTTGGTGTTCTGACCCAGTCAGAGGTGTGGATGCCCAAATCCACAAAGAACTACAGGACGACTCTACTGTTGTATGAGGCTTTCCTAGTATAATGTTAATATAACACTAATGAGCTGGTGTGATACTTTCAGGATCGTTGTGTTTACTCTCAAGATCCCTTCATGAGAACTGTATGCGGGACAGCAACGCTCAAGTAATTCATTAGTATTAAAACTACCGACATGTACGTTATTAAAGTTTCATTATTATTATTACGTGTTGTATAGTCTTCAACTTCAGGGACAGGGGGAAAGTGGCTTTTTCATGGTTTTTCAAGCCTCCCTGGCTGATTTGAAGTCCCGGACTAGAGACTAGAGGCTTAGAGAGCTTAGAGTGTGCAGCTGAGAGCAGCTTTGGCTCTAGCACACACAGCTGTCAGTCTGACCCACCTGGGGAGAGCAGGTGTGAGGGGAAACACAGCGCACAATCTGCTGCTTTAGCCTTCATTTACATTTACACCTGCTGTTTCACTGCTTCTCAGAAAGTTAGCCGTGTAGCCTTAAATAGGGGTTTCTTATAATGTATTGGGTTATGGGTGTGTTGTGTGTGATGTGCTTTGGTCTGAAACCAAATCTGACATTTCTTTTAGTGTTTTTAAAAATTAATTTCTCTGTGTTACTGGATGGCAGTCGATACATTTTTTTCTATGAACAGGACATTGCTTTAATGCTTTTGAAAAAGTAGTGCTGGGCTGCTAGTCATTCTGGGAAACCTGACTGCATTTAAGAGAGAGAGAGAGAGAGAGAGACAGACAGACAGAAAGAGAGAGAGAGAGACACAGACAGACAGACAGACAGAGAGAGAGAGAGACAGACAGACAGACAGAGAGAGAGAGAGAGAGAGACAGATAGACAGACAGAGAGAGAGACAGACAGACAGACAGAGAGAGACAGACAGACAGACAGAGAGAGAGACAGACAGACAGACAGAGAGAGAGAGAGAGAGAGCTTTCGTTTTCATCACAAGAACGTTGCTAATCCCTCACTCTGCCCTTAACCCTATGTTAAGTTTCCTGTAGGTGCTGGATTTAGATAGGATTGGATTGTTCAGTCGTCCTCCTCACTGCTTTGACTGTCTCTCACGTGGTGGGGAGAGATGCTACTCTGAGTGAGGGCACTGCAGTCTTTCCCACATTTACGTAAAGGACAGTAGAGGGTTGGAGGGAATGAATCAGCCCCTGCAGCTCACCCACTCCCCGCTGGCACCGGGCCCGGTTCAGTGCACTTGACAAGCTTGTTCCCATCACGTTGAGAGTGAGAGGAAACATGTCCACTCCTGCTTCTGTCTCATCTGTTTCACTCACACTTCAGTAAGGCTGTTTGTTCAAAACGTCTTCCCTTCTTGTTTCCGGTGTGAGGATATTTTAGGGTGTCTACCTTGGGCTGAAGAGAAGACACGACTCTGGTGAGACAGGACTCGGGCGAGACAGGACTCTGGTGAGACAGGACTCGGGCGAGACACGACTCTGGTGAGACAGGACTCGAACGAGACACGACTGTGGTGAGCTCTGGCTTGGCGTCCTGTACAGTGCCCCAATGCTCTGATGTTTGCGTGCACAACGCGTGACGATATTTTCTGTGACGTGGACACTTTGGAAAATGTCTTGGATATTTGAAGGGCTTGAGACATCTTGTCATCTCATACTTGGCAGGGACAAATAAGACGATTCTTATCTGAGGTTCTGAATGGACCCACTGTCTGCTTGATTATGTATGCATGGATGGAAGAAGGAGGCAAGACTCACCATTCCTAATCATGGCAGTCTATGGCATGTGTTACTGCCATCCATGCTGAATGCTGCATAGGGTGGCATTGTGGTCCTGCTCTGACTGTTTACTTAATAAAGTATATTGATTAGCTGTGCTGTAGCCTTTCTGTTTGATCTGCCTTGTGGACACTGGATAGTGATCATTCTGCTCTGCATGTTTTGAAGTCAATACTGCTGTACAGCTGGAATTCACTGTTTTGAGTTTGCAGGCTGTCAGTGGAAAGTGTGCTTGTGCGGCAGACAGAACTACCAGTAAAGTCTATGAGTTCTGAGATTGATACCAATCAGGCATGGATGCTCGATTAGTAAGACTTTCTGAAAGTCTCTCTTAAACATTGCACCCTTTCAGTTATATTGGATGCTTTCAGTTCAGTGATATTTTGTGTGATTTATTAACAACAGTCAGTGGGGGATGTTCATTCTAAATATGTTTTGACTAATGTCATGAACATGTATGACTAGCATTTAAATCAGGACTGGAGCTACTGAATAGATTCATGTATTTCCTGCTTGTAGATAATGTTGACGGGAAGTGCAAAACAAATATACAGTATTAAGACTGTCTAAAGGTTGGCTGAATTAGAAAGTGACTTGAAATGCTGAAATCAATAATACTTTTTTATTGCTTAGTTGACTATACATTTTCCATAAGCGTTCAGCTGGCTGTGGTCGATAAGCCATGTTGTTTGATGATGTGTGCGTAGTTTTGTGTGGATCGTGACGTGATAGAGAGCACAGGTGTCTTACAAGTTGAAGTACTGTTCTTGAAATATTCTAGTCTTTATCATCAGTAGTTTCCTACATTTCATGATGTTATGTCTTTCAGAACTGCATGAATATGCATCTTAGAATAACACAGTTCATGTTGAGGGGATTAGTGTCGAAGGGTTAGGGGGCAGGTCTTCCCGGCAGGGGAAAAGCCAGTGCGGTTAACCAGCAGACAACTGGACCATGAAAGGATGAAACCCCTTAGCAGCAGATGGCATAGACAGAGGACATCAAGAAGCAACCACAGCCTTCATATTCAGCATGCCAGTACCTTAAATAGAGCTGCGTGCAGGGGCACCGAGGAGCAGCCATGGAATACCTGGTCTACAGAAGTAGATGGAGAATAACACAGGGAGATAGGAGAAGAGAGGGAGAGTAAGATAGATGGAGAGAGACAGGGATAGAGGGAGAGAGAGGGAGAGAGGATGAGAGAGAGAGAGGGAGAGAAAGGATAACAGAGTAATAGAAATACTAAACTTTCATATCAAAGTGTCAGAACAGTGAAGCATGAATTCATAATAAAAGCCAGTTTGATAACAGACAGAGAGGGGTCATAAAACAGAAATGAGAGAAGCTCACAAAATGACCAAACCTGGGCTTAATTTCCACTCAGCTGATTTTCACTGCTGCATTGGAAACTGTCCAGTCAGATGTGCCCTAAATTATTGATGTGCACTCTGGTCTCTGTTTTCCAAGCCACCATCCTGCTTTCATTTCTTTACTCTTAGGAAACTGTCAACTGCGCGCTAATGTAACGGAGCACCACACTGTGGACATATTTGAGCAATAGTTTATAAAATAGCTTAGTCTGATACCCCGTGTCTCCTGTATACCTCCAGTAGAACTTGATGCCCGTCTAATTACCCTTCTTATAACACCCGTAATGCTGAAACACTTTGCAATAGATTTGAGATTGTCTTGTTCCACACACAGTTCATTCAGTTTCTTCAACGTGCCGCTGGTGCCCTCTTTAAGGAAGGCGGATGGGTTACGGGCTGTTGTCTGTGGGAACATCAGACCTGCTGCTTCACCTGGGTTGGGGTCTCGGCCAGGGCCCAGAGTGCTCTTCACCCCACCCTGGGCTAAAAGTAGTCCAGAAACATTTGAAGTTCTTCTGTGAACTGTTCTAAGCATGGTGATCTGAAGGGGGCGCTGTCCAGATCTCCTTTATGTTCTTCAATGGAAAACTCCCTGAATGTTGACGTGTTTAGTTTCTTTTTTATAACGTTACCAGAATAGTAAACTTGAATGTAATTCATGATTGATTATTAAGAATTTAACATATAAAGAAGAGGTTTTTCTCATGAAAAAGGATCTTTTGCACATGCACTAAAAGCGTACGAGTCAGTGCCCCTGGACAGCCATTGATATGTCCATTATCCCTTATGTCCAAGTGAACTGTTCATTGGCTGGTAGAGGACACACATTAGGGAGGGTCACTGAACTGACCAGCAGACACAAACAGAGCCTTGTGGTCAAGGGATGGTGGACTTCAGCTTCATGTTGGGAAACTCCACTGCTGGGCAACGGGAATGTCTCCAACCTCTGCGCTTGCTTTCACTTAGAACATAAGACATCAAAGAGGTAAAAAAAAGCAAGACTGACAGCAAATGTATGATTTTGTGACAGCAGCATCTGTGTTTTAATGTGCTGACTAGTTATTTTAGCCCATGTTCGTTAACATTAATGAGATTTAGAACATCAAAGGCCAAAAGGGAACATGCTTTGCCCATGAAGTTGTTTGTATAACTCCAGTGCATATTTACTCACTGTGGATGAGGACTGACACTCTTCATGGGCAGCATGGAGGAATTTGCATTTGAATACTAGTGTGCTGATTCTGAATCTCAGAATCGCAACTTTCTGTGAGTCAGTTTTACAGCAGCTATGATTTTGCCCTGTTTGTATCTCCTGCTCACCGTACCCTGGCAAAGTTTTGTTCTGAGCTTTCTAGCTCATGACAGAAAAAAGGGGGTTTCTACGCTGCACTAGTCTTAAACACTCTTGAACTGAATATACTGTTTTATTAGTGTTAAGTAAAAAAGCTTTACTATCTGTTTACACAGTATTATTTTACTACATGTAGAACACACACATTACAGTCATTAAAGTTACTGTCTGTGCAGAACACACAGTACAGTCATTAGAGTTACTGTCTGTGTAGAACACACAGTACAGTCATTAGAGTTACTGTCTGTGTAGAACACACAGTACAGTCATTAGAGTTACTGTCTGTGCAGAACACACAGTACAGTCATTAGGGTTACTGTCTGTGTAGAACGCACATTACAGTCATTAGAGTTACTGTCTGTGTAGAACGCACAGTACAGTCATTAGAGTTACTGTCTGTGAAGAACACACACATTACAGTCATTAAAGTTACTGTCTGTGTAGAACGCACATTACAGTCATTAGAGTTACTGTCTGTGTAGAACACACAGTACAGTCATTACAGTTACTGTCTGTGTAGAACACACAGTACAGTCATTAAAGTTACTGTCTGTGTAGAACACACACATTACAGTCATTAAAGTTACTGTCTGTGTAGAACGCACATTACAGTCATTAGAGTTACTGTCTGTGTAGAACACACAGTACAGTCATTAGAGTTACTGTCTGTGTAGAACACACAGTACAGTCATTAGAGTTACTGTCTGTGCAGAACGCACATTAAAGTCATTAGAGTTACTGTCTGTGTACAACACACATTAAAGTCATTAGAGTTACTGTCTGTGTACAACACACACATTAGAGTTTCCACGGCTTGTCCTGCCACCCCCTGTTAATCATGTCTTGTTTCCTTGTCCCTCGTGCTTGTGTTCACGTTTGAGTTTTCCCCTCCTGTTTATTTATAACCATCCTCTTGTTATTGTATTCAGCTGTTTCTAGCTCTGTGTATATAGTTTTAAGCTCTGTGTGTTTGGTGTTTCTGCGCTGGTTATTGATTCGCTGAGTGTTTTTTGTTATTTCTCGATTGCCATGTCTTTGATCTAATGTGTATTTGTGTTACTTTCATTTGCATGTGTTCTAGCCCTGAGTGGTGTCTTTTGCTTTTACTGTGTCAAGTCCTCGTTTATGTATTGGTTATCTTTCTGTTTCTGACTGCCCTGCTCATATGAGACTACCACTCTAATTATGGATTGGCCCTCAACAAACATCACTCTACTCTGCATTTGCATCGGCCTCAAAATCTCTCCACGCTGCCTTTAGAGTCACAACAGTCCCGAGAGTTAAAGTTCTGAGACTTACTGGCTTTACTCTGGTATAGTGTTCCTTAAGAAATGTTTTGATGCCGAAAGAACTTTCCAAATGAACAACGATGGATTGCAGTTAGATGGGAATGGGTGTCAAATCAGTTCTTCTTACATGGCTTAACCCTCCCAGTCAGCACTGTTTTGACTTTACTCTTATGTCCACCCAAATCATTAAAGTGGCGTGATAACGTCTTGCTTTGACTGGAGGTAGTTTTCACATTAATTGCATGGGTAATCCCATATGTTTGATTAGTCGGTGCCACTGGGAGCTTAACTCTTTGTCCCTCACACCCACAGACTGCAGAAAGCACAATTGGATTTTCCCTCAGTCTGAAAGAGGTATTGTTGGCTGGACTGAGGTCTGAAATTGGATGGCCAGTCCTTTTTTAAAGCAGCGGAGGGGAAAGGATTTGTAATCACCTGCAGGATGTGAATAGGCTTAAGGAGTAGCTAGAGTTGCCCTGTGCCACGATCGCCTCTAATCCTCTGACTGGATATTTGATTATTTCATAGCAAACATCGTGATGCTCTGTGGTCCAGCTGCTGACTGATGATGCATCTGAATGTGTCTGAGTTTGCAAGTGCGCTATAAGAGCAGGGGCTCCTTTCCTCTACGTCTGTTGTGAAGTGTACATGTTATTACATCCATATTAGGGAACACTGTATGCTTCATTAAGGACACACCAAAACTAAATGTCTTTCCATTCTCCCACTTTCTCTGTCTTTCTGCCTATTTCTGTTCGCCCCTCTCTCTCCCACATTTTCTCTTGTGCTCTCTCTCTCTCCTCCCCTGTTTGCACACGAGGTTCTCACACTCCCGTCTTTTCTTCTCCTCTGATTTGTGCATAGCAGGTACAATAGAGGCAGGGCTGAAACGGCGAGAGGGCTAATGAAGGAACGCCACCTTCCACTGTTACATATAGCAGTGCCCTATGTAGAGGAGAGCCCTTACACACAATAGAGGGGTTTCAGAAGTTTGAACTCCCTTTGATTGGGTTTCCTGGCACTGGGACACTGTTCGCCTGAAGGGGGAGTAGGCCACAAGGCAGCACGCGGACCACCTCCTGTGCAGCTCCTTTGGGGGAAACAGGTGGGACCAGAAGTCTTTTGAGATGTTAGAAGAATGAGGAGGCAGGAGAATAGCTCAATGGAAGTGCATCTCTGTCCTTGTTCCTTAACTTCTGGAATGTCAGATAAGGAAGCAGAAGCTGATATAAAGAAGCTGATAGCAGATTGATGCAGTTGGATGCATATTTTCTGGCATTATGTTGTAGGAATCCTGATTGTGATAACACATGGACAGATTCTGAACGTGAACAGTTCCTGAAGTCCACGTGTTAAAAGCAGGAACAACGGTCAAGTGTTAGCATGTGAGTTTTGGATGCCAGATATCTTGGTCAGAGAATCCAATCCAATACAGCAGGTCTTGTGGGGTCAGTACCTAACAAAAGTCATCCAAAGAAGGACAACCTGTGAACCAGCAACAGAGGTACGAGAGCCCAAGGCTCTTCCTGTGGGACGTGAAGACTAGCCCATCCGATCCCACAGAAGAGCTACTATGTCACAGATTGCACAGAACACAGAACACTGCTGTATACGGTGCTGCATAGCCATATAGCGGCCCGAGTGCTCGTGACCCCAGTATACCACTGAGCACCCGAGCATCATAACTGGACTATGGAGTGATGGAGCGATCATGTTTTCTTTTCAATCACGGGGTTGCCTGGCTGCATGTGCATGGCTGACCTGGGGGCGAGATCCCACCAGGACACAGAAGGCAAACAGGCAGAGGGAGTTTGATGCCTGTACTGTTCTACAGGGAAACATTGGGTCCTGCCATTTATGTGGATGTTACTTTTAACATGTAGCTTAACCTTGTTGCAGACCAAGTATCCCCCGGCAATGCTATCCCATAATGGCAGTGGCGTCTTTCAGGAGGATAATGCACACTACACAGATTGTTCAGGAATGGTTTGAGTAATATGTCAAAGGTGCTGACAGGCCTCTAAATTCCCCAGATCTCAGTGTGACTCAGCATCAGCAGGACATACGAGAAAACAAGTCTGATCCATGGAGGCACCACGTAGCAACGAACAGGACTCATAGGATCAGCTGCTAACATCTTAGTGCCAAATATCATCAAGGGCTTCTGGTGTCCATGCCTGGATGGGTCAGAGGTGTTTGGGTAGCACGGTGTGGACCTACACTATGTCAGGCGAATGGCTGTAATGTGCCGAACATTGATTCATTTGCTAGAAGCTTTTTCATCAGTTGAGAAGTCATATCGAATAGTTTATTACATCGTGTCATGTCGTCCTATTGTATCGTAGTAACAGATCACAGATCGCCAGATATTCAACCGCTGCCTTACAACCTGAAGTGGTATTGAAGCCTCTGGCTCCACCCCTGCTGTGGTGCTCAGTGGGGATGTGATGGAGCGGTATGTGAGAGTGTGAGTGTGCACTGCACCGTGTTCGCACGCGTAGAGGGAGCAGCGTGTCTCCAGGAGCCGGAGAAAGGCTCGACGTGTCTGCTGGGCTCGTCCTGCCAAGTGCCGGGAAGAGCTCCAGGTGTGCACGTCTCCTTTCCCTTCTCTCATTTCACTTCTGTTGCCATGGTCACCTTTATCTTATGCATTTCATTATGGGATGCAAAGCGGTTTGCTGACATGTCCTGTGGATGAGTGGAGAAAGCCTCAGCTTACTGCAGGCCTGTTTATCTGGGGAGGCACACAAGTCTTTGGTGACTAATGCGGTTTGTATATTTATATCAGATAAATGACATGTGTAGTGGGTAAATATGTAACAAACACAGTCATAAATGGTCTGTAGGGGAGAGGCTGATATGCACTACATATGGGGACCGGATTTGGGTTTTCAATATAGAGGTCTTGGGGGGATGAGGTGCACAACTGCAATTAGAACGTTTACACTACATACCCACTTTTACACTACATACCCACTTTTACACTACATACCAACTTTTACACTGCATACCCACTTTTAACTAGTATACTTACAGGACTGCTAATAATTGCCTTCTGAGCCTAGGAACAAAGTAAACCATTATTTCTTTTCAGGATCACAGAATAAATTAAAATGATTTGCCGTAACAATCCACTGTAGTTCCTAAATATCTAATCTGTTTAAGATACAAAAAATCAGTCCACTTGTGGGAATCTAGACTAACAGATTTCTTCACAAACTCTGGCCACTATCTATAATTCTGTCAGATTCCTTTTGACATTTCAGTTTTATTAGACTTACAAGCCTAAAAAGTAGTTGAATCAGAGTCTAGGCGGTGGGATCTGAGTGTAAGGATACTTATTTTGTCATATTATTTGTCACAAAAAGATGTACACATAAGATAAAATGTACATTGGGGAAAAAAAGTGCCCAACCTCAATATCAGCCTGGTGTTGACACATTCTCATACAAACCTGAAAAGTAGTCTGACCGATGCAGGTTATAAACATGTTTAACCAGTTTTGGCAACAAGTGGGGACCTACAGAACATTAAAACATTATTTGAAGCTGTTTTATGAAGTGCTTTAAGGTTTAGACTCTATAGTTTGCAAACAAAAGCTTGGGAATATTTTAGTAAAGTAGTATTTTAGTAGATACGACTAAATGAAGAGTGCTCATTAAAGTCAGAAATGGTTTTCAAAGTCACGACAGTGACAACAAATATATAAACAGCTCAATGACTTCATTTACATAACTAATAAAAGGATAAATCCAGTTAAATAAGAAACAAACTCCACCATTACTATCCAGTTAAATAAGAAACAAACTCCACCATTACTATCCAGTTAAATAAGAAACAAACTCCACCATTACTATCCAGTTAAATAAGAAACAAACTCCACCATTACTATCCAGTTAAATAAGAAACAAACTCCACTATTACTATCCAGTTAAATAAGAAACAAACCACCATTACTATCCAGTTAAATAAGAAACAAACTCCATGTCACGGTAGAGCCGCTCACTCTTCCTTTGGCGTGTTTGTGTTTACGTGTGTCTGCGTCTACGTGTGTCTAAGTGTGTGTGTGTAGTTTTGTCTTTATTAGTTCGCACCTAATGTACCTGTGAATCGTGTCACTCGTCAGTGTGTCTCGTTAACATTGTGTATTGCACCTGTGTGATGTTAATATTTGTGTATTTAAATGTGCGTGGTGGTTTGCGTCCTTGTCAGTCGTTGTTCTGACGTCACCCCGTAAGTTTGATGTTTAAATGTGGTTATTAGCGTTATAGCTAAATAAATGTCTGTCTGCTCTCAGCATCCTGTCACCCTCACAGTGTTACACTCCACCAGTAAAATCCAGTTAAATAATAAAGAAACAATCAAATTTCAAACAGATTATTTTATTGTTTTCATGGAGTAGGCGCGTGCCTTTTCCTGTTGTCACTGTGGGGATGTTTCTACCCATCCAATAGCTCTGTGAGTGCGACATAGACAGACTGCAGAAGTTTGTTTTCTCATCATGGTTGTGTGTGGTCACCCCGTTCCTACGTAAAATGAGGAGTTTTTCACGCTCATTTAGCTAACAGCTCACACACTGAACTAATAACACAACTTCTGCTTCTACCAGCACATCCAGGCTCCTGTGTTCTGCGGGTCATTACTCACCTCACCCTTTTTGTTTGGTTCTGTGATGCATTGATGGATGAGACACGAATGTTCTGCAGGACTGATAACCGCAGCAGGCAGCAACGGGAGGGCCGGCGTCAGCATATCCTGGAGCTGAGGGGAGAGGAGAGTCCATTGATTAAGGGCTGTGCTGGACTGAGCCAGGCAGCACAGTGAATGGGAGTGAAAGAGCTGAGGTCACTCATTTCAGCAGCGACTCACTGTCTGACCCACCACACACGTTAGCAAAAGCATTAGCATAACAAAGCTAATTCTCACGCCGCCAGCGTCAGTAATAGCAAGTGATGAGTTGGAAAGGTGTTTATTTTGATTTCAGCTCAAAACGCGGTGCAAAGCGAGGACACGGGTTACGTTTGCAGTGTGTTCATGTTCTCCAGTGAGCAGCTGAGGAATTCATGTGCCGTGTTATGGCCAGTGTGGACGAGTGGACCACCAGGACCACCCTTGTTTTATTTAGGAGTCTAAAACGCACATGAAGCTCGTTCACGACCTGCAGGAGGCTCCTGTTCTGTGTTTCTGCACTTTCTGCATTATTCCGCTTGACTTAACTGATGTCTATGGGCACATTTTGAGTAAAGGAAGCAATACAGCACAATACATCTCTCAAAGGTTTTTAAATTGTTCTATTGATTATTCTACTTCACTATTTAATGATGTATTTAATGGCCGTACAGGATGAATGAAGACAACGTCGCTGATTCATGGGGGACTGCTGCGTTTATTTGATGACAAGGTCGATGGTTCACATTGGTCCATACGGAGGCTGGGCAGCAGAATATTGGAGACTGCCATAGGCCTTAGGATTACCCAGAAATCATTGTTGAATGCTTCCTACCGACATTTGATTCATTGTGTGTGTCCATCACTGGTGTTGAACTAATGAGAGGGCCTGTGTAAACCTGCTTGGTCAATCTTAACGGAATTACGGACTATACGTGACACCAATTCATTTCATGTAGTTATATGTGCTGATGTGTGCGTGCGTGCGTGTGTGCGTGTGTGCGTGTGTGCGTGCGTGCGTGTGTGTGCGTGTGTGTGCGTGTGTGTGTGTGTGTGTGTGTGGGAAACTCTTCAAATTCTGCCCCAGCTCCCATTCAGGTGTTTTAGATCCTATTCTTTACACATGATCTCCATATGAATACTCCTGCATGAACTCACTCCTGCATGAACTCACTCCTGCACACTTGCCTCCAGGCTTCTGTGTGCGTTAGACAGTGTGTCCAATACCGCCACTCTGTTCGTATGAGGACACTGAGCTCCCGTTAGCTGTTGCGCTAATGTTTTCTCTCAGACGACCCACTAAGGTCGATGTCAGAACTGGAGTGCTCCCTGGGCTCCCAGTTTGCCCTTGATCTGGTTTTAATGACTTCTACACTGATTTAGGACCTGTAATCCTGCCTTTGATGAGATACTTTTAAGGTCATGTGGCACAAGGGCAGTCGGCAGTATTTCTCCCAGTCTTCTACACCGATGGAGATTTTAACACCAGCTTCTACACAGGCACGGGAGATACATCTGAGGGAATGTGGCCATTCTCTACATATTTTCATTTGTTTACAATGTGCAGTAGCTCATGTAGTCACACAGCCATAAGCTTTGTTGCGCCATTTCTACCATTTTAGTGTAGATATGTAGATTTATCAGCTGTGTGAATATATCAGCATCCAAATAGCAGAATTATATTACCAAACCTGGGAACACTTGCAAGACTGTGATATGTGGGAACGTAATGTGATTTTGAGTCACAGTAATGATGCAATGATGTTGTCATGAGCAATTTGTGGTGCTCTAGTTCTCAAATGTAGTAGATCCAGCAGTAACACCTTGAACTGAATACCAATGAGGTTTCCTTCCACACGTTCCCATCCATTAGCATCTTAGCACACAGGAATCTGAGAGAAGGTGTTTTTGGTTTGTTTTGTCTCTGATTGGGAATGGAGGGTGTGTGGACTCAGTGCAATAGCAGTTCACTGGAGGAGCAGACATCCTGACTAAACCCCATCTCAGAAAGAATTTATAAACATTCCTTATTGATCACTTTTTTTTTGACAAAATTAAAATAAATTAAAATTGCATAAAATGTTGTTTGTTTGCTTGTTTTGTGCAGCAAATATGGATTTATATACTGTATTTTAAAAAGTTCAAAAAGACAAAATTGTTGGTGCTGTGATTTGGGAAGCTTAACATGTGCAACACTGAAATATAAACGTGCCTCTCATTAACACGGTTGTCTTATGATGCTGTACCATATGTTTCCAATAAAGGTATGTGACATCTATTGACGTGACATACTAATTATACCTCAAAATCAGTACATCACCAAACAATAGCATTTTGTACTTGTTATAGGTGAATGTGGGGGGGATTTTACGTTTGTTTTTATCCTTGTGCATTCCATGAACTACGGGACCCCCATTCATATGTTAACCATCTCGGTTATTTGCATACCCACTCGGCAACTGTCAAACCTAATGAGAGGCTCGTGGGAAGCGTATGTCGCCGCCCCTGTGGATGGAATGTTGAATGCTTTTGTGTAGCTGCCATCGTTGATAAGTGGAGCACAAAAGGATGTTGCATTAATATAATCTTCAAGCAGCCCTGCTCAATATTCTCCGATAAGTATGAATCGCCATGAAGATAATACTTCTTTTGAAAGGTTCTTGGGCAGATAAAGAAAGATAAGCAGGTCTGTGATAAGTTTTAAAATACAGTACATTACTCCTATATAGAACCTATTCATTCTTCTACCGAACATAGTTTCGGAAAGACCACATTTAAAAATACATTACATTAGTCTTAAAATGGAGAAAAATGTTCCTTTATTGTATATAGCTGCAGCAAGATTACGGAGTACAGAAAACTTTTTTGATACTGTTTAGTGGAGCATCATGGCCAAGACTCTTCATTTGATGAAACTTTACTAACTTTAACTTAAAACACATGAGATTAATTTGGTAGCCTTTACTAACTATTTCTATTAAATATTTATTATTTTTTGTTAATATTTTTTTATTTTATTATTTTATTTAATAATTATTAATATTTTAAACTTATGTACACACACACACAGCATTACATATTTACTTTTTTGGTGTGCAGAGATGATTGATTTTAATGAACCCATTTAGCATCATCTTGATATAGCTTGATTGCGGCTTGTCGTGTGGTCCCTGTAGTTGATGCTAATTGGACCTCTTGTTTATTCAGCATGTTACTTCAGAGATACACAGAATACATATATAAATAAAACTTTATTTTATCCACAGGGATAACTTTGATGAAATGATGTTTCTTTGCACCATTCTCTATCAATTCTTGTTCTTCTGCTCATCTAACTCTCGACTTCTTTCCCAACCACACACTAGAGTCGTGGCTCCTGCACATATCATTCAGGAAAATGCAGAATGCAGAATTCTTGATTTCTAGCAAGTAAGAAAGAAAAGTAAGAAGAAAGTCCCTGTAGTTGTGGATCAGCAGTGTTGGTGTGCGGTTCTGTGGGTTCTGTGGAGCAGCAGTGTTCCTGTGCAGTTCTGTAGAGCAGCAGTGTTGGTGTGCGGTTCTGTGGGTTCTGTAGAGCAGCAGTGTTTGTGTGCAGTTCTATGTGTTCTGTGAATCAGCAGTGTTGGTGTGTGGTTCTGTGGGTTCTGTGAACCAGCAGTGTTCCTGTGCGGTTCTGTAGAGCAGCAGTGTTGGTGTGGGGTTCTGTGTGGTTCTGTAGAGCAGCAGTGTTGGTGTGCGGTTCTGTGGGTTCTGTAGAGCAGCAGTGTTGGTGTGCGATTCCGTGGGTTCTGTAGAGCAGCAGTGTTGGTGTGCGGTTCTGTGGGTTCTGTAGAGCAGCAGTGTTGGTGTGGGGTTCTGTGTGGTTCTGTAGAGCAGCAGTGTTGGTGTGCGATTCTGTGGGTTCTGTAGAGCAGCAGTGTTGGTGTGCGATTCCGTGGGTTCTTTAGAGCAGCAGTGTTGGTGTGCGGTTCTATGGGTTCTGTGAACCAGCAGTGTTCCTGTGTGGTTCTGTAGAGCAGCAGTGTTGGTGTGGGGTTTTGTGTGGTTCTGTAGAGCAGCAGTGTTGGTGTGGGGTTCTGTGTGGTTCTGTAGAGCAGCAGTGTTGGTGTGCGATTCTGTGGGTTCTGTAGAGCAGCAGTGTTGGTGTGCGATTCCGTGGGTTCTGTAGAGCAGCAGTGTTGGTGTGCGATTCTGTGGGTTCTGTAGAGCAGCAGTGTTGGTGTGGGGTTCTGTGTGGTTCTGTAGAGCAGCAGTGTTGGTGTGCGATTCTGTGGGTTCTGTAGAGCAGCAGTGTTGGTGTGCGATTCCGTGGGTTCTGTAGAGCAGCAGTGTTGGTGTGCGGTTCTATGGGTTCTGTGAACCAGCAGTGTTCCTGTGTGGTTCTGTAGAGCAGCAGTGTTGGTGTGGGGTTCTGTGTGGTTCTGTAGAGCAGCAGTGTTGGTGTGCGATTCTGTGGGTTCTGTAGAGCAGCAGTGTTGGTGTGCGATTCTGTGTGGTTCTGTAGAGCAGCAGTGTTGGTGTGCGATTCTGTGGGTTCTGTAGAGCAGCAGTGTTGGTGTGCGGTTCTGTGGGTTCTGTAGAGCAGCAGTGTTGGTGTGGGGTTCTGTGTGGTTCTGTAGAGCAGCAGTGTTGGTGTGGGGTTCTGTGTGGTTCTGTAGAGCAGCAGTGTTGGTGTGGGGTTCTGTGTGGTTCTGTAGAGCAACAGTGTTGGTGTGCGATTCTGTGGGTTCTGTAGAGCAGCAGTGTTGGTGTGCGGTTCTGTGGGTTCTGTAGAGCAGCAGTGTTGGTGTGGGGTTCTGTGTGGTTCTGTAGAGCAGCAGTGTTGGTGTGCGGTTCTGTGGGTTCTGTAGAGCAGCAGTGTTGGTGTGGGGTTCTGTGTGGTTCTGTAGAGCAGCAGTGTTGGTGTGGGGTTCTGTGTGGTTCTGTAGAGCAGCAGTGTTGGTGTGGGGTTCTGTGGGTTCTGTAGAGCAGCAGTGTTGGTGTGCGGTTCTGTGGGTTCTGTAGAGCAGCAGTGTTGGTGTGCGATTCTGTGGGTTCTGTAGAGCAGCAGTGTTGGTGTGCGATTCTGTGTGGTTCTGTAGAGCAGCAGTGTTGGTGTGCGATTCTGTGGGTTCTGTAGAGCAGCAGTGTTGGTGTGCGGTTCTGTGGGTTCTGTAGAGCAGCAGTGTTGGTGTGGGGTTCTGTGTGGTTCTGTAGAGCAGCAGTGTTGGTGTGGGGTTCTGTGTGGTTCTGTAGAGCAGCAGTGTTGGTGTGGGGTTCTGTGTGGTTCTGTAGAGCAACAGTGTTGGTGTGCGATTCTGTGGGTTCTATAGAGCAGCAGTGTTGGTGTGCGGTTCTGTGGGTTCTGTAGAGCAGCAGTGTTGGTGTGGGGTTCTGTGTGGTTCTGTAGAGCAGCAGTGTTGGTGTGCGGTTCTGTGGGTTCTGTAGAGCAGCAGTGTTGGTGTGGGGTTCTGTGTGGTTCTGTAGAGCAGCAGTGTTGGTGTGGGGTTCTGTGTGGTTCTGTAGAGCAGCAGTGTTGGTGTGGGGTTCTGTGGGTTCTGTAGAGCAGCAGTGTTGGTGTGCGGTTCTGTGGGTTCTGTAGAGCAGCAGTGTTGGTGTGCGGTTCTGTGGGTTCTGTAGAGCAGCAGTGTTGGTGTGCGGTTCTATGGGTTCTGTGAACCAGCAGTGTTCCTGTGCGGATCTGTAGAGCAGCAGTGTTGGTGTGCGGTTCTGTGGGTTCTGTAGAGCAGCAGTGTTCCTGTGCGGTTCTGTAGAGCAGCAGTGTTGGTGTGCAGTTCTGTGGGTTCTGTAGAGCAGCAGTGTTGGTGTGCGGTTCTGTGGGTTCTGTAGAGCAGCAGTGTTCCTGTGCGGTTCTGTAGAGCAGCAGTGTTGGTGTGCGGTTCTGTGGGTTCTGTAGAGCAGCAGTGTTGGTGTGCGGTTCTGTGGGTTCTGTGAACCAGCAGTGTTCCTGTGCGGTTCTGTAGAGCAGCAGTGTTGGTGTGCGGTTCCGTGGGTTCTGTAGAGCAGCAGTGTTGGTGTGCGGTTCTGTGGGTTCTGTAGAGCAGCAGTGTTGGTGTGCGGTTCTGTGGGTTCTGTAGAGCAGCAGTGTTGGTGTGCGGTTCTGTGGGTTCTGTAGAGCAGCAGTGTTGGTGTGCGGTTCTGTGGGTTCTGTAGAGCAGCAGTGTTGGTGTGCGGTTCTATGGGTTCTGTGAACCAGCAGTGTTCCTGTGCGGTTCTGTAGAGCAGCAGTGTTGGTGTGCGGTTCTGTAGAGCAGCAGTGTTGGTGTGCGGTTCTGTAGAGCAGCAGTGTTCCTGTGCGGTTCTGTAGAGCAGCAGTGTTGGTGTGCGGTTCTGTAGAGCAGCAGTGTTCCTGTGCGGTTCTGTGGCTGCAGTTGCCCTCTGCCCCGACTCCCCCTGCCTGTTCCAGGCACAGCCGCCCGGCCCTGTGCACTACGTGTGCCCCTGACATGTGCACTAATCCAAACAGTGTACGGACGGAGAGCTGTTCATCGCCGGGCCAGCGTGGAGAATCACAAAGGCTAATTGACAGGGCTGGCACGGGTATAAGGGCAACAGACTCAAGTGCTCTCTGAGTTTGTTTATAATGGCTAGTGGTTTATTGATGAAGACTTCAGTTACATCCTTGTTGTCATGACCTATTTTTACTGTAATGACTATACACACACTTTTTCAACATGGCAAAAGGGAATAGAAACAGAATAGAATAGAATAGAATAAACATTGTTTATGGAGTGCTGAACTTGGCCCAAAGTAGTAATCTCGATGAAAAATGTGGCATGATTCCTTTCACAATCTTGCAATCTCACAAAGTAATCAGTCTCCTGTCTCTCCGTGTGTCATGTTTTGACATATATGACATGTCTGATAACACAGATTTATTGGCATCTCGGGAGCTCACAGAGGACCTTCAACATGTATTACAAGTGCTGAAGACGGATAAATGGACCTGGTGCTACAAAGATGTTCAGATATGAGCAAAGCCTCAACGTTTCATTAGAGAGCTGATGTTTGTGTACTGAACATGTACCTTTCAGACATTTGAGGAATTCTTTCAACACATGCTGTTGTTTTTGCCAATGGTAATATAGTTATTAGTGAAAACACACACAAAAAATATTAAACCAGTTCTTATGAAGACTAAAAGGACTGTACTGTCTTTCATGACTTCACTGTACTTTAGCAAACTGGCTCCTCCTGTGGTTTAGTAGATTAATCTGAAGCCACACCCAGTCCATGGTTCACATGTACATTTTAAATGAGTTCCCATCTTCATTAGCACCTGTATTCATTAGAACATAAAAGACAAAAAAAGTGATTCTCAATGTGTCTTTCTGCTACCGACAACTTAGCTGTGAGACGGTGCTAATGTTTATCTTTCTACAGGTGTCATATGTCTGATTGGGAGTGCATGTTTCTGATTTACCGCCTAAGGCAAATGATGCTCACCTCTCGAGACACCCCCGCCACACCCCCCGCCTGCTTTGCTCTCAGGGCTGCTGTTCAATTATCCCACACAATCAAACACGATAAGCCCCTGAAGACACAGTCAACCAGGAGCCCACTATTGCAAACCCATCACGCCCAGCAGCGCTAGGTGAACTGTAGATGCACAGGCCGGGACTGTCGTCTCATCCCGTCATCTCACGTTATCGTCTCACGCGCCACTTATTAGGGCCAGACATCATGTGCTGTAGCACTGCATGATACAGTAGAATCACGTAGCAGGTGGAGTTGTGTGGTGGGGGTGTGTGGTGGAGGTGTGTGGTGGGGGTGTATGGTGGGGGTGTGTGGTGGGGGCGTGTGGTGGGGGGTGTGTGGTGGGGGGTGTGGTGGGGGTGTGTGGTGGGGGGTGTGGTGGGGGTGTGTGGTGGGGGGTGTGGTGGGGGGTGTGTGGTGGGGGGTGTGTGGTGGGGGTGTGGTGGGGGCGTGTGGTGGGGGGTGTGTGGTGGGGGGTGTGGTGGGGGGTGTGTGGTGGGGGGGTGTGGTGGGGGTGTGTGGTGGGGGGTGTGTGGTGGGGGGTGTGGTGGGGGGTGTGTGGTGGGGGGTGTGGTGGGGGGGTGTGGTGGGGGGTGTGGTGGGGCGTGTGGTGGGGGTGTGTGGTGGGGGGTGTGGTGGGGGGTGTGGTGGGGGTGTGTGGTGGAGGGTGTGTGGTGGGGGGTGTGGTGGGGGTGTGTGGTGGAGGTGTGTGGTGGGGGTGTGTGGTGGAGGTGTGTGGTGGAGGCGTGTGGTGGGGGTGTGTGGTGGGGGGTGTGGTGGGGGTGTGTGGTGGGGGGGGTGTGGTGGGGGGTGTGGTGGGGCGTGTGGTGGGGGTGTGTGGTGGGGGGTGTGGTGGGGGGTGTGGTGGGGGGTGTGTGGTGGGGGGTGTGGTGGGGGTGTGTGGTGGAGGTGTGTGGTGGGGGTGTGTGGTGGAGGTGTGTGGTGGAGGCGTGTGGTGGGGGTGTGTGGTGGGGGTGTGTGGTGGGGGCGTGTGGTGGAGGCGTGTGGTGGGGGTGTGTGGTGGAGGTGTGTGGTGGGGGCGTGACTGTGATGCTCTGATGGTGCCACAGACCTGAGGGAGTCTTGAGCAAAACCTGCAAAATTCAGGCAAAATCTACAATCAATAAAGCTGGGTTGGTGCACGGCACATCTGCTGGACTCTCCTCTGCCCTACTAAAGTCATGTTGTTTTATGCAGATGGCCTTCTATTAGCATAATGCAAATTGAATTAGTCTCTATTGCTTGGGCTTGGATGGCTTTGATGCTGCTTTCGCAGAAGGGGTTGCTGGCCGGCGCTGGACTGCGTTAGGACCGCATTTGGTGTCTCCGCGCCTCGCTGAGCTGTGGAGGTGTCAGTGAAGATTTGTAACGATCTGTAACCAACTCCACCTCAGGGAGAAGAGTGAGAGCGTCACTGCTGGGGACGCTCAGCTGAGCACGCAGATGCCCGTCCTGGCTGTCGGGGACAGAGTAGGGCCTTTCCTGCCCTGCAGTTATGACATAAATGAGGCCAACCTGCCTTTATAACCAACCGCACAGCAACACTGCACTGCCTCCTGTGTGTTGCTTGCTGGGACACACACACACACACACACACACACACACATATATATAATATATACAGAGCATGTATAATATATACTCTGGTTTCGGGGTATCACTATGCGATTATGGGGAACAGGAACAGTGTAATGCTTTAAAAACAGACAGAATAATCTCTATACCACACACTCACACAATCTCTCTCTCTCTCTCTCTCTCTCTCTCTCTCTCACACACACACACACACACACACACACACACACACACACACCTATACATATACATATACCTTCTCTCTTTCCTCCTTAGTTCTCTCTCTTTTTATTTTGACATTTGTACAAATAGAATGTTCCAGGCCCTCAGAACTGGCAGTGTCAGGTCAGTCAGTCTACATGTGAAGGTGTCTCAGGTCAGTCAGTCTACATGTGATGGTGTCTCAGGTCAGTCAGTCTACATGTGATGGTGTCTCAGGTCAGTCAGTCTACATGTGATGGTGTTTTCCTTTTGGTTGGCTAATGGTATAATGGAACCTCCAGCTCAATTAAGCCCCTTTAGAAGCACATATGTGATTGGCAGCTGCTTTCTAACTTCCACTGGACTTTGAAGAGCAAAGTTTCTCTACTGAGGGAACGAATCCATGGTAATTACACACAAGGGATTCGGAGATTTTATGTTGCATTAGTGATGTGCATCAGCTCTTTCAGCTCACCCCTGTTAGCATTGCCACGTGACCATAAGACTGTGGCTCAGACATAAAGACTGTTTCAGAGATAAAGACTTCATGTCCTCCACCCGGCTGTGGGTATTGTGCGGTATATGGCATTCATATTTTTACTCAAACGTAGACTATGAATTGATGTTTGTGCATTTGGTCTCCCGCCCTACAGTCTGATGAACGGACTGTGGAGTTATTAGTCAGTCTTATTTACGCAGGGAGGGTAGACGTCTCATTCTCACCATGCACCATATTAGCATAACATGAACAGACTTAGAAAGGCCTGCACACATGATCTAGTCAACAGCACAGTCTTAAACCCACTGTGCAGAACTAAGTACTGGGTTTTGTGCTACATTCCATAAGAGAGATCCTATAATGGAGTGCACTGCAGACACAGTCATAGGCAGTAAATGGAGTTTCTAGTGTAATCGAATCAAATAATAATGTCCAGTCCTCAGCAGGCAGTAATGGAAGGCAGGAGTTTCATTAACAAGGCCGTGTGTCATGGGCCAAAGGAATTAATGTCAGTATTTTTGAACCCACATTCGATGCTAATTTGAAATCGATTGTAAAATATTATGTGAGAACCAGGATGAGTTCCTGTGGTATGGCCTCTGTGTTTTACTAGACATGCGGAGACTGATAGTGTTTCACACATGTGGAAGGAGAAAACAGCAGGTGAACTGCACTGCCAGGACTCTAGTAGATGTGGTTCAAGGAGCTCAGAAAGTGAATACAAGTAAAAGTGGAAAAAGATGCTAAATATCCAGAGCTATTTACCATACATCAAAATCTAAGGCGGTGAATTTGAAGTATCAGTATGTGTAACAATGTATATGAAGTGTTAACATGTGTAAGTGTAACAGTGTATATGAAGTATTAGAATGTGTAACAGTGTACATGAACTGTTAACATGTGTATGTGAAACATACGACAAATTAGAATTTGTAATTAATTTGTATGTGAATAATTAGCATAGCATCTTACCGCTTCAATTTTGAACTGTGCCAATTGTTTAAATCCTTCAGCTGTTCACCATTTCCCAACATCCCTCCAGTCTCCACACGTCTCCACATGTCTCCACATGTCTCCACACGTCTCCACATGTCTCCACACGTCTCCACACGTCTCCACACGTCTCCAAATGTCTCCACATGTCTCCAAATGTCTCCACACGTCTCCAAATGTCTCCACATGTCTCCAAATGTCTCCACACGTCTCCAAATGTCTCCACATGTCTCCAAATGTCTCCACACGTCTCCAAATGTCTCCACACGTCTCCACACGTCTCCACACGTCTCCAAATGTCTCCACACGTCTCCACACGTCTCCACACGTCTCCACACGTCTCCACATGTCTCCACACGTCTCCACATGTCTCCACATGTCTCCACACGTCTCCAAATGTCTCCACACGTCTCCACACGTCTCCACACGTCTCCAAATGTCTCCACATGTCTCCAAATGTCTCCACACGTCTCCAAATGTCTCCACATGTCTCCACAGGAGCTCTGACTCACCTGTTACTCTAACAGATCCTCTCTCTCCCTCTCTCTCTCTCTCTCTCTCTCTCTCTCTCTCATTATAGTGGTGGATGTTCTTATTTAAGCTGCTGTCCTGACTGAGGTGAGAGAGAGGTTAGATTTAGCTCTGTCTCAGGGAGACGTCCTCACAAGCGCTGATAATGGACAGCCGGAGTGACTGTTTGGTGCTTCTGCTGCTTGTCCTGGGTAGTGCTGCCACGGCACTGGAGGTCCCTCTCGACCGTGAGTACCAGAAACACACACACATGCACACACACACACACACACACACACACACACACACACACACACACACACACACACTGCCCTAGATAGCCCCCCCCCCCCCCCCCCCCCCCCCCCCACCCCCACTCAGATATTTCTATCCGTGCTGCTAGACTCCAGACATGCAGGACTCACAGGCTTCTCTTCACAATGTTTCCCTCCCAAGATGCACAAACCCATTTGCATTTACTGAAGGTATCATTACTGAGGCTGTTTACTGTGCAAACGAGCACTATCAGATAGACAGACACAGAGTGAGAGAACGGGAGAGAACACATGAACAGTAAGAGAGGACGTTGAGACAGATGTCAGGACTGCGTTCTAGGTTATTATTAAAGGGTGCCATTTGCCTGCATTATGGCCCCAATTCCTAAAGTCTTATACTGTAGAGAGAGAGAGAGAGCGAGAGAGAGAGTGTGTATTTGATGATCAAAGAGAAGACGAGAGGTCTTTTGAAGACGGTGATCCCTCGTTTCTTAACTCAACACTAATATGTGGTTTTCTGTCATGCTTGCTGTTGTTTCTGTGCTTTTGGGGATAAAGCTAAAGTTCTGGAAGGATGTAAGTCATTTCTTGGTGTGACTCCTGTACATCTTTGGCTTGGATTTTGCTTCAAGATTAGCGTTCTGTTTGTTTGTTTGTTTGTTTGTGTTTTCTTTGTTTGTTTGTTTGTGACTGAGACATTATTTGCATGCACTCACCGTGCAAGGTTTATTTTTTGAGTTAGACTCTTGATTTGTTTTGCACTTGTGCTTTCCTCAGGACATTTAGCTCTAAGCGGATGAGGATACTGTACATTCTTGTACTCTTCTAAAGGGTACAGCTCAGAGTTTAGCGTTCAGTCACACAAGTGCACACAGGCAAGCTGATTCACAATCAGACAAAGTGATTCTAGCTCATTGTGCCTCTGGACATGTTGCATGCTCGGTTATGTGGTTTGTTATGATTTTCTTTCTGCTTCAATGTCGTGTTTTGCCTGGTTAGAAATAGAATTTTGCTTGACGTGTTTGGTTGTGTGTGCTAATGTAGGGCAGAGAGGCGGCCAGAGAACACCGCCATGCTTGTGTTATTGCTGTGACCTCTCATATAATGAGAGAACGATATGGCATCTCCCTAATCCATTATAATCTGTGTGTGATGTTAGTGCCACAGCCTCCGACCATAACCCACCAGTCCCCTAAAGACTACATCGTGGACCCACGTGAGAATATTGTCATCCACTGTGAGGCCAAGGGAAAGCCCCACCCGAGGTGAGGGATCTCAGTCACGTCAGTCACTATTCACGTCAGTCACTATTCACGTCAGTCACTATTCACGTCAGTCACTATTCACGTCAGCATTCACCTGAAAACATAGCCACATAATCATGTGTAACGGCTTTGTAAGCGTATGGCACGAAGATTTCCCAGAGCTGATAAGATTAAATATTTGTCTGCAAGGAAATGCAGTTGAAAATCACAGAATAAAGCGAAAAGTCTAGAGTTGGGTGTCTTTGCGTTCCTTCTCTTGTTATTAAAGGCCATTTCACCTTCAATTCTGAAATTAATAAATCTGAATGAATTCAGTACTCATCAAAAATGAACGCCAGGCTGAGTAGTGCAGGCATCCCAGTCCTGTTCCAGTGGCTGTAAGATGAACAGTCACTGTTTCAGATAATAAAGATGGACATTTCCACTGTGATGGTCACACGGGAACGAGACCGATTGTCTCCATTCCTTCATTATGGTAATTAATAGAAAGGTCTGTGGAAACGCTTCACTGATGTTGTTTATAGGCTGCGGTGTTGCCTTCTCCTCTGCACACAACTGTGGTCGTATTGGCCAATCAGACTGAGAGGCAGCCACGTTGTTAATTCATTCACGTTACAATGTTTCCTCTCGTGGTGCCCCGGAAGCTTCTCCTGGACGAGGAACGGCCTGCACTTGGACATCGGTAAAGACGCCAAGGTGACGATGAAGCCTCGTTCCGGCACCCTGGTGATTGACATCAGCAGCGGGGAGAAGGCGGAGTCCTACGAGGGCGTCTACCAGTGCACCGCCCGCAACAAACATGGCACCGCCCTCTCCAACAACATCGTCATCCGCCAGTCCCGTACGTGGCAGCCTCTTGAGCTCCGCGGCCCTGTGGTCCCGTCTGATCAGCCTTCGCTTTAGGCCTCTCACGCTCTTTCACTGCACATCTTTAGTTTGCAACACTTTGTGGAAGGTCTCCCATCGTCTCATATCAATTAGATTTTGCAGTTAGTGTGAAAATTATGTGTTTGCCATCGTCAAGGCACTTATTTTGGGATGGTGTATGAATTTGAACATAGTGCATGTAAAGTTTCTTCTGTTCTCCTCATGCTGATGGTGGGATTAAGACACTGAAGCAGTATGTTCTCATTATGATGATGTTGGGATTAAGACACTGAAGCAGTATGTTCTCATTATGATGATGTTGGGATCAAGGCAGTACCTCTAATGCTGATATTAGGATTAATACAGTACTCCTTGCTGATGTTAGGATTAAGACAGTACTCCTCGTCTGATGTTAGGTTTAAGACAGTACTCCTCGTCTGATGTTAGGATTAAGACCGTACTCCTCGTCTGATGTTAGGTTTAAGACCATACTCCTCGTCTGATGTTAGAATTAAGACCATACTCCTTGTCTGATGTTAGAATTAAGACGACAGTACTTTCTGATTTTAGGACTGCTGCAGTGAAACCGCATGTTCTCCTCCCCATTCCGAGTGTTCCCCCATCATCAGTGATGTGTGGACCCCTGCGGTGTGTGTAATCAGCAGTGTGGTGTGTGTAATCAGTGGTGTGGTGTGTGCTGTGCCTTGCAGGCTCCCCCCTGTGGTCGAAGGAGCGGATCAAACCCATTGTGGTCCAAGAGGGCTTACCTCTGGTGTTGAGGTGCCAGCCGCCCGCTGGTCTCCCCCCACCCATTATCTTCTGGATGGACAACAGTAAGCTCTCCCCTGTCTCCTGTCTCATGTCCCCTGTCCCCTGTCTCATGTATCCGGCTCAAACTTCAGCTCAGACTCTGCACCAGGCACTCCAAGCAATCCATGAGTTGCCCCTTCAGCACACACATGTGTGCAAGTCCAGGTACATCAGTGTTCACTTGAAAGTATTGTGTGCACTTGTTGCTCGAGGTGAAGCATTTTATCATTTAAAAAAATTAATGAGGTTGTCCTACAAGATTTGGTGTGGCTTGAATTTTAACACACCTTACAAGCTTTAACTGCAAAACATCATCTACATAATCAATTTATATTGTGTGTATATATATATATATATATATATATATATATATATATATACTCTTTTAATTTTTAATTTTTTTAGTTCAAGTAAAAGTGTTGTCAGGACAAAACAACACATAAATATATGCTTTTCTTTAATCTGTGTTAGAACAGAGCAGGAATGTGGGTGTGAAAACTCATCCCTGCATGAGAACTCCTATTCTAGAAGCTTCCCTGTATAGAGCTGAATATCTAAGGTTACTTCAGCTGTCACAGTACACCCCAGCCCTCCTTCTGATTCCTATTAGGGGTTTCTGTTTTTACCATAGCGTCATGTCTCCGTGCTAGACGTTAGCATCACCTGCTTGAGTTGTAAGGTTAAGGCAGCAGAGCAATCCCCTTCTCTTTTGTTCTCTCTCTCTCTACCTGCTGGAGCATGTAGCTGTCACCCCAACCCTTCAACAGCACCAGAGTCTTACCCTCCACCGGCCTGATCTGCCATCCCTCACTGCTCCCTGTCATCTCTCTCTTCCTCTCTCTTTCATTCCCTCTCTGTTTCTATCTCTCTGTCTCCTCCCCCTCTCTCTTCTTTCTCATTTCTTTTCCTCTGTTTTTATCTTTGTCCTCTCTCCCCCTCTTATTCTTTTCTTCTTTCCTTTCTCTCTCTCTCTCTCTCTCTCTCTCTCTCCCTCCCTCCCTCCCTCTTTCCTATCCTCTCCTACAGATTTCCAGAGGCTTCCCCAGAGCAGGCGGGTGTCTCAGGCCCTGAACGGCGACCTCTACTTCTCCAACGTGATGACGGAAGATTCCAGAAGCGACTACATCTGTTACGCACGCTTCCCCCACACACAGACCATTCAGCAGAAGCAGCCCGTCACAGTGCGCGTCTTCAACAGTGAGTCTCTTATGATGGAGACGTACATCTGTAGGAGAGAGGCTGGGGGGACGTTGCTCATTGTAATGATTATGATAACCATGGTTCAGATGACACCAGCACTGAATGGAGGACATTGTTTGAAATCATATAGGTTTTTTGTTTGAGGAGATTGCAATAAAACCCCCAAATCTTCATTCATTCTTTAAAGCACCATCGATTCTCTGAGGAACAAAATATGCTCTTGAGTCAAGCAGGATTTTGTGAAATGTCACAGACTGTACAATAATGCAACTGTTTGACCCTTTTCCCTTTGTTTAGTTAAGTACACAGTCCTTTTACGTTATCTCCACAGACTCCACATACAGTATGTTTTGTTAATCACAGACTTTTGATTGTTTTTATTATCATTCATGTGCATTTCGACCTTCTGTTGTCTTACAGTGGAAGCAATCAATGAAACAATGGAAACTTATTTGAATGACACTGATTTGTTTGGTGGTGAGTGATGGCGCCCCCTAGTGATTGCCCCTTAATCATTTAACCAACCCTCTGAAGATTAACCCTCTATCCTAGTTTAACCAACCGCAGAACTCGGTCACTAACCCGAATCTTAAATCTACCTTTCTCGCCTCACCCAACCAAATGTGGCTTCTCATACTGTTCAGAATGTGTGTTCTTTTCTTTTTTCTATAAATTTCCCTGCTGTGTGATTGCCTAAAGCTCTCTAGATGCCACAGGGTTTTGCATGGCGGAGTTTTCCCCTGCCGGATCTGAATAAATGATTGCACACTGCAATTACATATTCAAATAACAGATTATATAAGTGAAAAGAGTTTGATTGGATAAGCGAAGTGCATCACTGAGATTTGCAATATTTTTTGTCAGCTTTTAAGAACATTAACTTAACATTAACTGGCCTGCAACATTTAGGACTAAACAATGAGGTGGATTTTGATCGCCAGACTTTCTCTTTTCCTCCGTTCCTCTTCACTGGTCCTCACAATCTTTTTTTCTAAGACTGGCTGCAAATGGCTCATTTGTCATTGTTCACTCTATGGGCGAGATTTACTAAAGCTTGTAGCATGAAAATATAATGAAATTCTGAAAAATAGATAATATGTCATGTTACAATAGCGTCGCATTAAACTTTCAATGTGCTCCCAGCTACAGTAAATCTGTCTCTACATTTTTCCTTTTTTCCCAGTTTGTCATATTTTATTTATTCAATATTATTATTATTATTATTATTTGTTTGTTTTTGTTTTTTTAATTATTTAAATTTTGGTTGATTTAAAGTCTTCATATGCTGTGTAGCAGGGCTTTCCTCAATCCTCTGCTACATGGCGCAGTTCATTACAGCTTCAATATGAGTACCAAGACAAATTGAGATTAAATCTAACCTGTGCAGAAAACGCTTTCAAAAGCTTTCCTGTGGACAAAAACTGACCAGTCGTGAAGCACTGGAAGTTTGTAATAGGCTCATGACATGAATGTTTAGGATAGATATACCCATAACCTCAAAATGGAAACACATGCATTCCTTAATAATTAAAGAGCATTTTTGAGAGAAGACAAATCCAAAACAATAGATATATAATTTCATAATAATAATAATATGATCTTAACTATGAAGAGACTATGAGGCTGACGTGGCTAACCGGGCAGTGAGAAGTCTTATTCTGAATGTTCTTCCTTCAGATGAGGCGGCGGAGGAGAGGAAGCCTGCCTTCCTGCTTCCAGAAGGTTCTCCCAGCTCCAAGCTGGTGCTCAGAGGGCAGGTGCTGGAGCTCGAGTGCATTGCTGAGGGACTGTGAGTCTCCTCCTGCTTTTACTCCTCCTCACGCTTCACACTCACACCACTTTAGTGGCGTCAAAACAGCTTCTGTTGATCTACCGGTTTAATCAGAGTAAATAAGTTGACCTTAGCTATGTAATATGTAGTCATATAGCTCTACTCATTTTTATAATCTCTCTCTCTCTCTCTCTCTTCCCCCCCCCCCCCCCCCCCCCCCCCACCCCCAGCCCCACTCCAGAGATCTCCTGGATTAAAGTGAGCGGTGAGCTCCCCGCTAAACGGACCTCCTTCCAGAACTTTGAGAAAACGCTGCGGATCGTGAACGTGTCTGAGGAGGACGCGGGCGGGTACCAGTGCACTGCCAGGAACCGGCTGGGCTCCGCCCAACACATCATCCATGTCAGCGTGAAAGGTGGGAGAGGAACGGCCCGGATGGACAGTCCAGACACCTCACAACCCCTGCCGCTCCCCCTACATTTCCTCCTATTGATTTTTAAATGCGGTACACGACTACTTTATCCGGGGAGCTAATGTCCTGTCGGCAAACACGGCCGAAGATTGAGAAACCGTTATTAGATTGTCTGGAGAAAAGTGCAGTACGGGAAACCGAGGTTCTGAAGGTTGATACCATTAAGGAGCAGTACAGTATATTCCTCATTGTAAACACAACCCGATGGTAAAATGATGCATGATGTCTGTATCATATAAACAAGATAAAAACATTGTTTGACCCATTAACTCCCTCATGATTACGTAATTGTGCCTCTCTGGAGTCTAACGCAGGTTCACAGCTGTGCTGGCGTAACGTTCGTGTGTCTGTTGTTCTGTTCTGGCTGTTGGCAGCTGCTCCATATTGGATCCGCGCTCCCCAGAATCTCGTCTTGGCCCCACTGGAGAGTGGCGGGTTGACGTGCCGAGCTGGAGGGAACCCCAAGCCCACCGTCGCCTGGTTCATAAACGGCGACCCGATCGACAGTCAGCCTTCCTCTTTATCACTCTTTGGTGTAGCATACGAGCTGTGTGTGGCGTTCACACCGATGTTGGTGATAAGGATTCTGAATCTGTGTTCACGCCTAATAAGCTGTAGACCAAGTCATTAAAGTGCATGAAATCACCATTGGTCCCACTGTGCTGTGACTTACAGTTAGTTAAAGCTTTTGCGTTGTCTGTTGTGTTTCTAATAGATTTCCCTGAAGAGCCCAGTAGGCGAGTGGAGGATGATACCATCATTTTCACTGAAGTCCAGAC